>NW_021610456.1:0-3896 GCF_004785775.1 Grammomys surdaster | reverse complement strand
TATATATATATATATATATATATATATATATATATGTGTGTGTGTGTGTGTGTGTGTGTGTGTGTGTGTGTGTGTGTGTGTGTGTGTGTGTATGTATGTGTGTGTGTGTGTGTGTGTGTGTATGTATGTATATGTAGCCCAGGTTGGCCTTGAACTCTTCCTTCCTCTACCTGGGATTACAGGTGCGTGCCTCCACAACCAGCTTAGGAAGCTTTTGAAAGATGTGACATTTCCTCATGTGGATGGCATTTGTGTGCGTGAACATTGTTATAAGAATATAGTAAGAAGACAGATGAAAAAGAAGTCCTCTTTCGCCATGATTACTTTTGAGTGAGGGATTATGAATGATTTCTATTTCAAATTATTTAAAGGAAAATTTTGGTAAAGGAGGTAAGCCCTGCGATGGAGAGAGGTCTGAGCGAGACAAGGAGTTCTTGGAGTTCTGTGGAGCTCTACTGATGACCCACAGTCAGAAGACTGTCAAGAATCTAGGCCCTAGACCAGTGGTTCTCAACCTGCGGCTTGCAACCTCTATGGGGGAGGGGGTGGTGGCATTTCTGATATCTTGTATATCAGATACTTATAACAGTATAACACTACAGCTATGAAGTAGCAATGAAATAATTTTATGGTTGGGGGTCACCACAACATTGGGGAACTGTATTAAAGGGTCACAGCGTTAGGAAGGCTGAGAACCGATGCCCTTGACGGTCAGAGAGACATGATAATAAACATGGAGAGTGAGCCATGGGAGAGGACTGAGGTCTGCTTTCTCCAGAGGACAGCTTGCAGAAGGCGTTTCTCTCCTGTCATGTGGGCCCTAGAGATTGAACTCACATGGTCAGGCTTGGCAGCAAGGCCCGTGCTCACTTGATTGTCTCATGGGCCCATCCTTTCTACGGTTTTATAACTTGTCCACTAAGCATATACCTGGTCACTGTGAGAAAAGAACCAAAGCCATCTATCCAAGACAACATATTGGAGTATTCCCTCCCTCAGCCTCCACCCTCAACATCTGTGTGAATGCTGCTCTTCTTCCCAGTTGGTATCACACTGTTTCCTTTGCCCTCATGGTGACCTCCTATTTCTTTGTGACTGCCAGGGCCCTCTTCTGAGCTGCAGAAACCTATTTCCAAACAGTCTGTCTTTCCCTTTATGAAGAACAAAAGACCTGGAGGGCCAGGACTGCAGCTCCAGGGCTCTGTACCTTTCTTTGCAAACAGATCAGTTATGTGCACCTCAGCTAAATGGGCTGCTGGCCAGAGCTTTTCAGGCTGCAGGGGACAAGGCACACAGAGGTGACAACTGCTCCTGGGGCTTTGTAGAAGGATCCCTTACTGTAAGGACTACTACTTTTAGCAGGTTAGCTGTTCAGGGCCTTGATTTTCTCAAAGTTATATTCCCTGTCTTAGGGTGTTGCTGGAAAATGTGAGCTAATGTCCTGGAAGAGCCTACACATGGCTGTCACAAAGCAAGTCCCCTCTAGGATGACATGGACCAGATTCCACTCAGGATGACATGGAACAGAGTCCACCCAAGAAGACATGGATCAGGTCCCCTCCAGAATGACATGGAGCAGGTCCCCTCCAGGATGACATGGACTAAGTCCCCACCAAGATGACATGGACCTGGTCACGAGTAATTACCTATTCAGCTCACCTTCCTTATTATCCCCATCCTTATGCCAACTTCAGGTGACAGTCACTGTTAGGAACACTTTACTAGGACACAGTGAAGCCAAGCAGATCTCTCCTCTCAGGGTTTGTAACCTGGCAGTTCAGACAGATTCAAAATGAGGTCTTACAAGGGCAGTGAATATGAATAAGAAATGCCAGGAGAATAAAGAAAAATAAAATTGTAACATCTGCTAAGAAAATGCATAGAAATCCGTTACTACATGCACTTGGAAGTTACTACACTAAGTGAAATAAGCTAGACTCAGAGACAAATACCCTATTTTCTCTCATATAGAGAGCCTAGATTTAAATCAATCTCTCTCTCTCCCCACTTTCTCCCATATTCTCTCTCTCTCTCTCTCTCTCTCTCTCTCTCTCTCTCTCTCTCTCTCCATTGAGAGGAAGGAGATTACTAGATAGGGAGCAGAGGGGAGAAAGAGAACACAGGTAGGTTTAATGACCCACATGTATGAAACACTGTGATGTCACCCATTACTTTTTTAAGGGGAGAGGTTCCAGCAAGTCTGCCACTCTCCTAAGGGCATCCTTGGGCTTGCCACTGTGGTGGTTTGGATATGCTTGACCCAGGGATTGGCACTATTAGGAGGCGTAGCCTTGTTGGAGTAGGTGTGGCCTTGTTGGAGGAAGTATGTCACTGTGGGAGTGGGCTTTGGAGATCTCTTCCTCTACTCAGACTCCACTAGTGTGGAAGAAATTCTCTTCCTAGCTGTCTGTAGAGAGAGTCCCCTCCTGTCTGAACTCAGATCAAGATGTAGAACTCTCAGCTCCTCCAGCATCATGTCTGCCTGCATGCTTCCCTGCTTCCCACCATGATGACAATGGACTTAATCTCTGAAACTATAAGCCAGCCCCAATTCAATGTTTGCCTTTGTAAGACTTGCCTTGGTCATGGTGTCTCTTCACAACAACAAAACCGAAACTAAGAGAGTCACAATGGTGCAGGTGTAGTGGCAGGTTACAGGGAGATGAATGTAGGCAGAGCCACTCTCTCTTAGGGAATCTGAACTTGAGATACCCAGAGGAACATGTAGCAGTTAAGGAACCACCAAATGCTCCAAATACACACCCTGACCTAGCATCATTGCCTTAAGTGTCCATGACCAGAGGCCATCCACTCAGTCCTCTGCAGCAGAAAGACACTAGCAAAGGCCACCAGGCAGCAGAAGCTTTGCTCTGTATAAAATTATCTGGTGATACCATCCCGCAGAGGCTACCCTACCTACCTAGAATGTGACTATAAGTGTAGACTCCTTAGAAGGACAGCTAAAATTCAGATCCCATCCCAGTGATGGGGGTTGAATCAAGAAGAGAGCCTGCAAATAAATCATTTCAATCAGCCTCGCTGGCCTTATGAGCCTGCCCTTTCCTTATACGACGACGTGTTGTTAGGAACCTTCATTCATTCTTTTGAAGCTGTAGACATTTCTAAATAAATAGCCCGGCTTTCTCCAAGTTGCTGTTGCAATACTGGCAGAGAAGATTCCAGATTGATATGAGCCTTTCCCAGAAAACTATTCTGTAACAACATAGCAGATGGTAATTATAGTTACACCCCAAGTTGTTGTTAAGTAGCCAGGCTGTCTTGCAAGTATTTCTGTATAGAGGTTGGCCAGAAGCATGAATGTAAGCAAAAGCAAGCAAGGCTGGTGTTAGAATCTGGCCAACCTCTCTACTTCTTCCCCAGTCCTGTTCCTCTTCCTCAAGCTCCTTTCCTGGAATGAGAGCTCAAAAGTAGCCTGTGGCTCAGGGACTGTGGCCGTCACAGAGAGAGGACACAGAAAGGCCTGGAGTGTAAAGCAAGGATTTTACTGTCCATGTGGCAGTTGATACAGCCTTGCCCTCTTCTTCCTTGAAGACTTACACAGGTAGAAGTCTGCTGTCTGTTCAGCAGCTCTGCTGTCCCTACGAGGACCTGGTCCACTCTCAGCCCATTGCTGTGACGTAGGAAGTGAGAGTACAGGTGAGTTTGCGGGGATTACAATGATAAGGGTGGGTACATGGCTGTCACCATTTCAGTCTTCGTTTCTGGAACAATGACCAGTCTCCCTGCAAACAGGTGACAGCTCCCCCACCCCCACCCCCCACCCCCAGCATCAGCTCCTCCATCCTAGCCTCACAAATCCCTACAGGGGGGGGGAGCTGGCACCTGTTGGCAGGGAGACTGGTCATTGTTCCAGAAACGAAGACTGAAATGGTGAC
>NW_021610455.1:0-2885 GCF_004785775.1 Grammomys surdaster | reverse complement strand
TAAGAATCAAGCAAAACTTCACAGGACCATATTGTTATGATTTATTTAATTTAGATAGGACTATTATTAACTGGATTAATCCTTATTGATACCTTGTTCCTTTTAGGGAAATAAAGATTGTTATGTACGAAGCAGGAGGAATTTCACCATGTTGTTTTTAGGAATTTGCATAAATATTCATTTCTTCTTTCAATCTACTATTTATCTCTACTTTCCTAAAACACACTCTAATATTTATAATCTAGCATGGCAAAAATACTGGAAAGCAGTGATTTTTATCTGCCATTAATATGGAGGAACATAAAAATAATTCTCTAGGTACTACCTCTTAAGATTTCGAGTACCACTAACTACTATTGTAGCTGTGATCCTAGCCAGTTACCAAATACTCAATTGTAATTACTATAGTGAGGGGTGCTTTGTGTCCGTGACTCCAGAGGGAGGAGAATTCATTTGAGGTTTCTGTCCAAAAGCAAACTGGAATTCCAAAGCTGCTGTGAATGATTCTTGTTTATTCATTTCCAAATTCAAACTTTTAATCTTACGAACTACAGTATTTAATTCTTGGCTGTAGGCTCAAGAATTTCTGAAAGCATTTAATTTGATTTTTAGGTTTATGATTTTCACTTGAGATCTATGCAGTTAAATCTTTTAAAAAAAATCTCTTAAGCCTCAAATATGAATACATTGTCGTATTTCTCAATTGTCTAAAGTTAAGATGGATTGTTTTTACTTACAGAATAAACAAATAATTTAAACAAAAAGTCATTTGTAAATATTTTGACAGTTAGTATAGTCCTTTGGCATAACCGAAGATCTATTGATATGTCAAATGTCTCAGAATGAATACTCTGCTGTTTCTTATTTTTCTCTCACAGATGGTATATTAGTAACTAGAGATGTTCACATGAACTATAGGTTCAGAATCAATTTAGTTACATATTTTCCTCTCTCCAAATAATTTGTGAGCAATTAGAAGTTGTTACCTGACAATTTATTTTTAAAAATAAATATATCACTTAATTCCTGTTATGCGTAGGAAAGTTCTGAAGTATTAACATATGTGCAGTGAGACCTAGGACAGTGAATGTTATTTTTCTCTCTTTTCACTTCTTTTACTCTTAGTGAAAATAGATATTTTTTGTCATAAAATATTTTCTGACTATGTTTTGTCCTCGTCCACTTCTCTCAGGGCTTCCCCATCTAACCACTTATCTGGACCCACCCCTTTCGGCTTCTCATTAGGAATCAAACAGAGGATGATAAATTAAATAATGTAAGAGAAAGAGAGAGAGAGAGAGAGAGAGAGAGAGAGAGAGAGAGAGAGCAAACTAATGAAACAAGGAGAAGGAAGTGAGCCCAAAGGAGGCAGAAGAAAAAGAGACCTCCATGTTCACAAACTCAGGAACTCTGTAACACCACTACAAGATATGTTGTATATGCAAAAGAAATGTAGATTTAAATGAGAGAAACATGATGAAAGAGAGGTAAACATCTGTACTGGTTTTTCTGGTCTTAGTGTTTGATGTATTCCAAGATTTGCTGCTTGTATTAGAAACTGTGATATTGGGATGACGTTGCCTGGGGGGATGAAGGCTGGAGGAGAAGTCCTAAGTGATCCATTGGAGATGGAGGTCAGAATGGAAGTGAAGAACACAACAGGTGTTCTGTTGCAGAGTTGGTGATGAAACTGAGGGATTGATATTGCAGAAATGCAGGGAGAGATGAAGCTCTGGAATTAGCCTACTTGATTCCCTGATCAGAGGATTCCTAGGGAATGTCTTCTGGAGTTTGAGGCTAGGATAAAAGAAAGATTTGGGATATAGAAGTTTGGATGGGAAAGACCCATGTGATGGAGAAAGAGGGCAAAGGGAGTCTGCACCAGGTGGTCTACTCCAGAGGTGGCATAAGACAGATTGGATTTGGAGGAGGTGAGAAAGAGGCAAAAATCTGTAGTTAGACTCTTACTTCCCAGCCTGGAACCCTGTATTGTATTAAGTATAAGTATTTTGCAAGGTCAACACTGGGGTCTAAATATGTACAGTAAAAGCCACATATGACCCATGCTCATCTACTTAAGCTAACAACAAAACAGAAGATAATTTTTAAATTGCCTATTCTTTGAACAGTTGATAAATATTTCTCTATATAAAATTATTTAAATATTTTTGATAAACTCATGAGTACACACATGATCTAGCATTTGTTATATTTAAGTTTTCACTTATTTTGGAGAGAAACAAGAATATTCTTTCAATTAAATATTGACAGGGAAACCACAACTACCTAAATATAATTGAGAAATATTATTATGTAAAGAGAACGCTTTGCTCAATTTTTTATATATTTAAATTTTAAGTTATTTCTTTTATTTTGTGAGATTCTTGCAGGCTTACATAATTTCCCTCTTTCCTGATCCTCTCTCCAAAACCTCCCTCCGTATACCCCTCATTTCACACTTTCAAATTTATGTTTGGTAGCTACTCTTGGTAGTCAACTTGAGGATGTCTTAAATTAACTAAGAACCCAAACAGCTGGTCATACCTCTGAGGGAATCTTAGTTAATTGGTCTTTTCAAGTAGTAAGACTCATCTTAAATTCAGATCATTTGGGCCCTAAATTATACCTGGGTCTCACCTTATGGTCGGGCTTAGGCTTCTTGTTTGCATGCCTTGACTCTAACTGACAAGTTCATATATCTTGATGAGTCATTCTTTGACTGGAATTAGAAGCTACGTGTTTGAGACTCTGACAAGTACTGAAGAGCAGCTGAGCCATCCATCCCCATGTACTGAATAACAATTGAGCTCTGTTCATTTCTGTTTGAAGATAATCATTGATAGACTAGATCAATCACAGCCTATAAGCCACTGTAAGAATCCATA
>NW_021610454.1:0-9217 GCF_004785775.1 Grammomys surdaster | reverse complement strand
GGGAGAGGAGAGGAGAGGAGAGGAGAGGAGAGGAGAGGAGAGGAGAGGAGAGGAGAGGAGAAGAGAGGAGAAGAGAAGAGAGGAGAATCACTGACTGTGGCAACTGGTTCTATTTCAGTCTGCCCCACTCAATAGGGTCTCAGTCAAGTCAACATATAGGAGCTATTGGGAACTTAGTTGCCTGAGGAACTCCATCAGACATACTATTATCTTGTTAGATTGCTGTGCGCTTGATACTCAGCAGAATATGTGATTGACACTTCTTAGAGGGGAGCCACTACAGTCAGAGTATTGGATGCTGCTGCTGCATCTAAACACATCATCGCCTTCTAAAGACCCGGTTGGTGGCTCTGAGATTCAGAAGATGCAGTCCAATAGACTCTCATGAGTTTCCTTGGAGACAGGGACACTCACATAGTTGGTCCCTGGAGTTTTAAGAGCTTCTTTTGTTAACACAGAGCAGTCTGGTTTTTATGGTGTAGGTGTTATGAGAGACCTTAATCACTTAGACTTCTTGATGGGGTGAAAATTCATTTTTCTGTTGACCAAAAGCTACTTAAGTAACAAAGTTTGTTCAAGCTCTGTTGAAGAGGGATAAGAGGCTGTCGTGGCAAGGAAGTATGGCAGCAATCGGAAGGTATGGCACCTGGGACCAGAATCTGAGAGCTCACATGAGTAGGATGAAGTAGAAGCATAGAAGGCAAACTGGAAGTGACACAAGTTTTTAATCTCAAGGCCTGCCTGCCATGACATATTTCCTCTAGAAACAGTGTCACCAACCAGGGGTGCCAAGCATTCAAAAATCGAACTCTTGGAAGGAGAGTTCCCACTGAAACCACCACACTAGGTAAGAGTTTGTCACTTTTCATGTTGCTATGACAAGATAACCTAACAAGAACAACTTAAGAAAGAGTTTATTTTGGCACACAGTCTGAAGGCCCAGTCTGTTGTGGTGTGGGAAGCAGGCAGTAGGAATCTGGGGGGCTGGGGGAAGGTGCTGGACACGTTATGTCTAGCGTTAGGAAGCAGAAGTTGATGGCTACAGTGCTTAGCTCAAGGTTTGTTGTTGTTGTTTTTGTTTTTAATTCAATCTGACACCCAGTCCATGGAATAGCGCCACTCAGAGTGGGTATTCCTACTTCAGTGAAACCAGTCTAGAAACTCCTTCCCAAACATGCTCAGTGCTTGTCTCTAAGGTGACTCTAGATCTATCAAATTGATAGTGATGATGTCGCTGGGTATAAACAGTGCCTTTGCATCCTAGCATATGCCTTGGTGTTGAGTTCAGAAGCACAGGCAGCAGTAGATGACATTGTCCATTGAGCTAGATAGACATAGAACTAGAGCTAGAACCCAAGGTCTTTGGTTCTTAGCAAGGACCCATTGCTTTCTAGTCTCTAATTTCTACTCAATTTCTTCTGCATGGCCTCTGACTCAGAAGTTTATGACTCTCTTCCACATAGGGCTTGCCTATGTCGATCCCTTTATCACAGGTTGACAGTAGGTTGGTTTCTCAATACCTGTCTGTGTAACAACAGTTGACTGCACCTTAGAAACACAACTGAAGACAGAAAGACATCCCAGGATGCTTTGGAATTTTCTGGTTTAGGCCTGGCTGGAGGACTGTGATATAGAGATGCCCAGGAGGGAACAGAGCTAAGCCTAAACCACGGGAGCAAGGGGTAAAGACAATGTAGAGGGAACCACAAGGTCACTAAAAGCACTGCCTTGATTGGTTGTGTTTTGCTTCATTAAAAAGTACAACAACAACAACAGATATCCACATTTTTCAAAACACACAAGTAAAACTTTGGATAGATTTCCTCAAAGGCAACTACTGAGAGCTTGGCAGAGCCTCTGCTGTGGGGGTTAGTTTAGATAAACAAAGGCCTTGGGGAAATGTGTAATCTAAGCTTCTCCCTATGGTCTATGCCAGCATTTTAGCTGCTAATAAGTAGACATGCTTTTTGATTCCAAAAATAAAATGTGATTATACCCTCACTACCCTAGTCTACCCTGAGCAGTCTATGGGTCATCACATGAAGAAAAGGAGCAATACATTTTGTGGTAGTGTTTTTGGTAAGTTACCATTTAGAAAAACACTTGAGTGTGTGCTGTCATAGAGAGGCTGGCTGCTGTGGGCACACATGACCACCTATTATTGCCTCTGAAAGTACCTCTCCTGCCAGGGACATATGGTTTCCATTAGTAAAGAGCTGGCTATCTTTCTGACCCTGGAGTTCCCTCTGATTGTGATGTATATGTATTTCATACTTCTCTAGATTGGACATGAAGGTAAGGAAGGAATAAACACAGAAAATTAGGGACATTTTCTATAGCTGTGACAGGGAAAACAATCCTGTGTCCATATCATAAAGGGCTTGGAAATGTCATCATATCAGTACATTTCCTGTTCCTATAACAGAAAGTCTGAGACAACACAATATATTAAAGTTTATTTGGACTTTGAATATGGAGGCTGGCAAGTACAAGGGTGTAGCAGTGATGTCTGGTGTCATAACATGGCAGAAGACAAAAATGCAAACAGGTTTATGTAAAAGAAGCAAGCCTTGAGAGGCAGCCTCAACCCACAGAAAGGCATTAATCCCCATGAATGACCAAAGCACACCTTAAAGACTCCACTTCTTAACACCAGACATTAGCAATTAAATTTCAACATGAGTTTCGGAGGGTCCAAATCCTATTCAAATTAATCTGCATGATTTTTCTGAAGTAGTATTAACTAAGAGAAAAATTGACATCTTCCTTTCAGACCCCTCATCTACTTTTCTTGCCAGATTCACAGCCCTGTTCTACTCGGGGACCATCTTGTCCCTATTTAGGCACTTGCTTACTTTCAGAAGCCTTCATATCAATAATGGTCTCTTCCTTGAAATTAACAGAAAACAGGAGGAAGAAAGGAAGGAAGGAAGGAAGGAAGGAAGGAAGGAAGGAAGGAAGGAAGGAAAGAAGGAAGGAAGGGAGAAAGACATCAAGCTACCCTTCACTCATGCAGACACCATTTGGGATTCTCCAAGAGAGAAAAGTAACTTCTCTTAGCCTCCACAGAAGTTAAAGAATGGATATGAAGCATGGTGAATTATAGGCTTATATTTTTTAAAACCTGCTTTAATAAAGGCTCTTAAATGATTTAACCTCTCTTCTAGCCCACCATCCACCAGAGGTAGTGGAAAAGGAAAGGTCGGTCATTGGGCAAAGGAGGATGGGGACTTGTCTAGAAAGGATAAAGCTCATTGGTAGAGTTTTTGCCTAGTATGTATCAAGCCCTAAGTACATCCCCAACACAAAAAAAGTAAATGAAGGAATATTACAGAGATTATACTGAATATAAGATTCTCAAAATCATTTATGATATACTGACCTTAGGATTCACTGAAGTGGATCTTCTTTTGGGGAGATTCCAATCTTCATTGTGAGATTGCAGCAGTTAAGTTCACAGGAATCAGCAGCTATAGCTCCATCGACTCAAAAGCACCATTCACAAATCAGCAACAGCAGAACAAACCTTGGGCTCTTCTAATTGGCCTGAATCTGTGCAGAAGCACCAAGAAGCTGTCAGAACACCATGAGAAGCTTTTTGGTGCACTTCTCTCTATGAAGTCACAACAAACAGTGATCAGGGAAGAAGGCAAGGTGAATCAATGCCACAGTGTCATCAGCAAAGACCAGTGTCAGCAAAGCCCAAGGAAGACCAGCAAAAAGTGGCAAGGCGAACCAATGCCACATCATGTCATTCACTGTCTGTTGTGTTATATTTATATCCTTTCCAAGCATCACGTGTTCTCTCAAGCATTCACTCTAGCAAAACATCACATGCCTTTTTCCAGGCAGCCTCCAGAAAAATAGCATGTGTCTGTTCTCTGCATAACATCCTTCCAGCAAAAACATCCCTTATAAGGCAGTTTCCAGAAAAACGTTACATGACACAACCAAGTCTCCAAAGAAACCAGAAACTTCCACTTCAGTGAATCCTAAGGTAAGTATATCATAAATTATTTTGAGACTCTTATATTCAGTATAATCTGTGTAACATTCCTTCATTTACTTTTTTAGTGTTGGGGATGTACTTAGGGCCTGATACATACTAGGCAAAAACTCTACCAATGAGCTTTATCCTCAACCCTGATCCTTTGTTCTCTGTTCACATTCTCAAAGTTAATTTTCCTCTAAAACTAATGGTACTCGTGAGCTGCTCAGATCTGTCTCGTTCCCATCTCCATGGCTGATACCACCTCCTCTGTCTGGCCTTTCTATTCTCTTCCGTAATGACCAATGTGGTGATGATATACTGATCTCACTAGATCAGCTAAAGTAACTATTCCATCTCATGACCTTCATTTTAATGGTGTCAAAAAAACAACCTTAGTGTATAATACATCATATGAAAGAGATTTGGACAGTAATACCCGAACGTCTTTGGGAGCACTATTCTGCTTCCCTCAGGAGAACACAGGCTAAAAGTGGAAGGAGGTGATGAGTAATCTCATGGTCAGATCTCCTCCTTACTGTCAGGCAAGATTCCCTAGAAGGAGAATCTATATTTCTGCATATAAGAGGTGCTAATGCTTCCCACAGACATTGCAAGTACAGAGAACTAGGAATTCCTTCCCTAGTTTTAGGGAGTGACCAAAAGCTCTATAAGAGCTCCAGAAGACAGCTGGATGTGCTTCTAATTTGGATATCTGAATTGGGCACACAAAAGAAAGAAGACAGTTCAGCTTGAGGGTTGGGACATGAATGGGTCCCTGTGTTTCTAAGGAGCACCCTTTTACCTTGCGAAGGGCAACACTGGATTGGTTATGGGCATAGATGACAGTGTTGTATTTGAACAAGTAGCTCTGGTGAATGATTTGATTGAAATTATCCAGAGTTATTTTATATTATGGACAGAAATTTAAATTCATAAGGGGCTCAGATCAGTAGTATGAGACTCTATCAATGTCTTAACAGAGACCAAAGTGCACTAAACAGTGGCCTGGCCACCTGTGCCTTCCTTTTCCTGTTTCACATCCTGACATCCAAGACTTGCTGCAAAGCTTTTCATGAAGGACTTTTAGTGTGAGAGAAACCCAAGCCACACTTACATCTGCAACTTTCCTCCCACTTTATTTATGTTAAAACAAAGTCAATTCTTGCAGCAGGCCTAGGTGCTAATGTGAAAAGAGCCAAGTTATCAGTTCTCATTTTGCCCATTTCCACAAAGAGAAAGAGAAAAAAGATAAAGGCTGTCTGAATGTGTGTGTGTGTGTGTGTGTGTGTGTGTGTGTTATGTGTATATGTATGTGTGTATGTATGTATATGGGAGTGTGTATGTATTTGTGTGTACATGTGTGAATGTGTGTATCTGTGTATGTATATATATGGGTGTATGTGTGTATGTGTGTGAGCGTAAGCATGTGCAAACCCACACATTTAGTAAAAACTGGATTCTGGTCCTACTTTTATAGCAATAGTATTTTGCTCGTAATGGTGGGGAAGATAAAGAAACAGGGAAAAATCCTCATTGACTTCAAGACAGATTGGTGTGGGGGGATCACAGTTTTTAATTTTTATTCTGAAGGACTCAGTCAGTGACTTGGTCAAGCCCACAAAAGGATGTCAAATAATGCTAGTACATAAACCTTGAAAATTCACCTTTTATTTTTGTAGAAAAAGAGAGGAATCTGAAGTGAAACTGCAAAACTTTCATTTCCACCCCTACCCCCACCAAACCTGCCAAAGAGGAGGTCTCTCCAATCACTGCTAAGCGTGATTTGGCAAAGCTCAACTGCCAAGTCTCCTCCAAGACTGGTTCTCATTACTGAGAGACACCTTTTTAGCTTTCTCTGGGGCAGCAGCCATCTTCCCACATCTGGGCTGCTCTCTTTCCTCCAGTCAGACCCGGTTCCTTTAAGGACACCACTGAAAATCTGCAGTTCTGAGTCTCAGGCAGCAGCAGAACACCATACCCCCCAATACTCCACCACGCTGCTGGATTCTCCATCACTACAGAATTGCACGATGAAACACAAATCCATAACCTCTGAGTAGCTCAGAGCATCAGTTCACACAGAAGAGTCATATAGGCCTGCAACTAATAAAAAGCAACAACCCCCACCTCATGATTATAGCTGGAAAAATACAGCCAAGGGAGGTGAATAAGACAAACACCGCATCTGTAGGAAAGCTGTTGTCACTGAAGACGGGAGGGCTGCAGAGAAACACCAAAAGCATATTTCCATTGCACTCCATCAAGACATTTAATAAAACTGCCATGCTGGCCACTTTACCGGGCTACTTCAGAATTGTTTTCACGGTTACTCAGCAGGAAACCAACATTTGAACCCACCAATCTTTGGAGTCACAAATTCAATTTTAAACTTTTTATTTAAAAAGCCTTGAGAATATCTATCACTCCAGGCAGAAGGATGATAATAACATTGAATTTTATGAATTATTACTTTCCAATCAAGGGTGACAGACTCGCTTATATGAACAGGGAGAGACTTTTTCATAAGCAGCCGCGTTCCATCCAACTTCTCCTGATTCTATTTTGCCAAAGAAAGGAAAAGGATATTACATTTTAAAATAAAATTCTTCCAAATAAAATCCCAGCAGCGCTTAGCTCCGGAGAGCTCTTGCGGTGCCTTTGGGTTGTAAATGTTGGGGTTTTATGTCACTCACATAAGCTCAGGTCTCTTCATTTTGGGCTAAAACCCCAAGAACAGCTGGAGACTTAGATCTGAGTCATTTTGACCCAACACAGCATGGGGACTCCAAACCAGAGCAATGTTCTCTCAGCCCACTGTAAGTCCTCGCTTTTTTTTTTTTTTATTCTCAGCTTGCAAACAAAGAACCAATTACTAATAGCTGTCAATCAAGAAAACACAGCAGCACTCATGAACTGGATACCAACCAGGTCTTTACTGATGTTGTTAAAGGGTCACTGTAAAGAGAGGTTCTGGGTTTTTAGCACCCAACTCAGTTCCTTGGAGGCTTTGATTTCATCATGTTCACAAGGGAGACTCTTAGAGATACACATTGGCCTGTCTCAACTGAACCAGATGTATTTTAAATAAGAAAGATGTAGACAGATGACTATGGACCCTCTACTCTAGCTGCCTACAATCCGCACTCATTGATTTTAAGTCAAGACTACAGGTCTGAAGTTTGCTGAGGAAATAAAAGACAAAGAGAATTGTAAATTAAACGGCTTAAGACAAGCTGTTTCTTAAAATCCTTTAAAAATAATTTATAAGTATTTCTTCAACTATAAATAACTGACATGTTCATTACAGAGAATACTTTAACAGTGACATGCTGATTATAAATAGTGCTTATCTGTAGGTCTTCCATGACCCCCTAAGAGGAAACTGCTGTCTCTGCATACCGAGTTCAAGTTACTCAGTGTGTGAAAAGGCAGTAAACTCCTAAGCTTTAAACATCGTTTATTAAAACATGTGTCTCACAAAATTGGGTTGCCTTGCCTCCATTAGTCTGAAATAGTACAGTTTTACTGCAATCCTTAGGGCATATGTAGTCCTAGACCGTTAACTCACTCGAGGATCTGGAGTAAGTTACTTAACCCCTCCTAGTCTAGATTGACTCTTTATGGAAATAATTTTATTCATTTGATCCATAAGTTGATGTACATAAAGGTCTCTGGGAAGTGGAGAATAAAGGGGGCACCCAATAAATGATAGTCACCCCTCAGCTGTAATTAGAGACGAGGATACAGAGAAATTGGTTGATGCCATGGTAAGCCAAGTTAGAATCTTACAGATATTTGAACCACAAGTATATATTGAATAAAGTAATTTTGGTACTAAATTGGGGGTCATAGTATGTGCCCTAAGAGGTTAAGTTCAGTACATATCCTTAAGAAGCCAATTAAGACAGCCAAATTAGCAGTATATGGCAGGAAAAGGAGATGTATTCAATGTGGCCACACTGGAAAGAGAGGCAATGAGACCCAGTGACCACCTCATCTACTTTCAGGGTTCTGAAGTAGAGCCACTGTAATAGAAGGCCAGATACATGTACATCTATGTAGTTCAAGGCAAGACATGAACTTGTCTACCATTGACCATCATTGTCCGGGCTTTAGTGCCATCTTGTAATGTGGACAAGTTGTAAACCTCTTTCTGGGAGTAGCTTCTCTACCTGGTGCCTTTTTTGTTCTCCCAGCATGAAATTTCTGGGGACAATTCCCATTTCTTGAGATTCTCTGTTTCAATAGTCTTAGGGCTTGAGGAGCAACTCAAGCATCTCTTTAGAATAACTTCATTTCTGCCAGTATGATTACAGTTTGGCAAAAGCCCAAGAGGGAGTGTCTACGAGACAAAAGTAGAAAGAGAAGAATCCATTCAGCGAAAACTCCAAATAATCAACAGGTCATGTTGTGTTGGGTCCTGCAGCTAGGCAACACACACAGTGGAGTGGAATGCATGTGTTACCGGTGACAACGCAATGATGCCAGGACCATGCCATTTGTAAAATTCCTCCATTTTGGTTAAATGGTGGCAATTTCCTGAAACCACAGTAATTAGCATTCTCAGAACTAAAATAACTGTTTTCCTAGATTCTTGCCACTTCCCAGGTAATGGCTGACCACAAAAGATGCTTGTGAACCACAAACATTCTTTTATTCATACCTCACCTCCTCTAGTCACTCCTGGCAATGCCAATCTCTGGCCCAATTAGGAGGCTTTGACCTCCCTCAATCTCCATCCCCCCTGTAACTCTTCATAGCCTGTAAGTGAACAGAAGTCTTTTATTCCCTGATCTAGAGATCCCCCTTCCAAGGTTATCTTGGATTGAACCTCTTTTGTTGTTGAAGTCTCTCATTTCCTTGTCTGTATTTGCTTTGATAAATCTTAAGTTTTCTATGTGTGGACCTAGGGGGACATCCAAGAGTCAAACTATAGCCCAGAATAGTGCTGCATAATTGTAATCTTAATATCTGGGAGATGGAGGCACACGGGTTAGGAGTTCAAGACCAGACTAGAGTACATGTGACTCACTTGCAACTCCCTCTTTCCCTCTAAAAGAACCAAACTGTAATTAGGTATGATGCTGTTGCATGTCTATTATCCCAGCAGTTGGGAGGCTGCAGAAGGCAGATTATGAGTTTTGAGACACATACTGAGACAGAGACAGAAATGGCAGAAGCAGAGGCAGAGGCAGAGGCAGAGGCAGAGGCAGAGGCAGAGGCAGA
>NW_021610453.1:0-1582 GCF_004785775.1 Grammomys surdaster | reverse complement strand
ATGTAAAACCAGAAATCCAATCCTCCATGCCCTCCTTGAAAGTGCTGCGGTAGTTGTCTATATCACAGCTGGATGAGTGTCAAATTTCCATGTCCATTGTTTACCAACTACCAAGCTTTCTCACAAATACAAATGACTTATAACATATCTGATAAGCCCCAGATCACCTGCCTTCATCAGTTTAATCTGCCATAAAATAATGTACATAAGCTGCCAGCTAGTTCGGTCCTGAAATGGATGTCTGTGGTTCAGCTCCTTGAAAGACTGCCTCAGCCCTGCGGTGGTGGCGTGTTGCCAGCCAGCAGACACAGTCAACTGGGTTCTCCTGAAAGAGAGGCTGGGAATGGAAGAAGGGACAGGAGGTCGGGAAGAGATGAAGTCAGGACAAAAGTTTCTGATCAAGGCTCAATGCTTTAATGTTCAGCTTTCAATTTAAAGGGGAAAGCCAACCTCCACCCCCAGAGTTCCTTCTTGATTCAGCCGGCTGGGGGGTGAAGGGAATCCATCCTACTGGTGGTGAGGGGAATCCATCCTGCTGGAGGTGAAGGGAATCCCTCTGTAATGGCTTGAGACATATCAAGGCAAGCTCAGCAGGCAGTCTATTCTTCTCAGCTTGTGTACAAGGCTACAGGCAGCTTGGTTTCTTTCCTGCCTCAGGAAGGTTTTGTGAGCTCAGAAGCTAAAGGGCTATCCATCCTGTATGCATACATTGCATTTCAATAATATATATGCTGTGTACATGTGTGGACATATATGTATCATAGCACATATGGCTTATTAATGATATAAATGTGTTTATAGTTGTGGAGAGCTCAAAGCTCAAGGTTGAGACACCAGCATATGTGCTGTGAGATGAGGGCTTGCTCTCTTTGCCAAAGATTGAACCTTATGTCTTCAACTGAACAGACAGGATAAATAATGGGGTTCCAGATCAGGACACATTGTGTTCATATATGAAATTACCAAACACATAAAACTCCAATGTTACAGGAATACAGCTTAGTGAAGAGGACTTGTCTAGAGTGGGCAAGACCCTAGATACAGTCCTCTGTAGTGGATTTTCTTAGATCCCCTGGTCTCCTGTGACAACTCCTAAAGACTCGATCCTTACTAACATCCCATTGAAGAACAGGTTTCACCATGGGCATGTGAAGCATAAACTTTCAGAATATAGCACACAGAGGTCCCCATATTGGCCATCAAGGTTGTGAACAATGGAAAATGTCCATACTTATTGTGTTTGATAATCAAATGTCACCTATGTTCAATATTTAAAATAATCTATCAATGTAGTCTACTTCTGTCCCAAGGTGGCAAGTAGTGCAAGTTATACAAAAAGTAGATCTGGGTATATATTAGCTTTTTAAGCCTGTGGCTGTGTGTGTGTGTGTGTGTGTGTGTGTGTGTGTGTGTGTGTGTTTGTGTATCTATGTGTGTGTGTATCTGTGTGTGGGTCCAGAAGCATAGGGATGATTCCTTTGTGTCTGCTAAAGTTTGTTTTTAACCCACAAAGATTCTGCAGACACTGTGAAGCGTACACTTGCATAATCAGAGCACATCTGTGAAGATGTTTGACAGTAGA
>NW_021610452.1:0-3181 GCF_004785775.1 Grammomys surdaster | reverse complement strand
AATTGAAAAGGGAGACATAATAACAGAAACTGAAGAAATTAAAAAAAATCATCAGATCCTACTACAAAGGCCTATAGTCAACAAAACTGGAAAACCTGGATGAAATGCACAACTTCCTAGATATATACCAGGTACTGAAGTTAAACCAGGAGCAGATAAACCATCTAAATAGTCCCATAACCCCTAAGGAAATAGCAGCAGTCATTAAAAGTCTCCCCACTAAAAAAAGGCCCAGGACCAGATGGTTTTAGTGCAGAATTCTATCAGACCTTCAAGGAAGACCTAATACCAATTCTCTTCAAACTATTCCACAAAATAGAAACAGAAGGAACAGTACACAATTCGTTCTATGAAGCTACAATTACACTCATACCCAAACCCCACAAAGACCTGACAAAGAAACAGAACTTCAGACCAATCTCCCTTATGAACATCGATGCAAAAATGCTCAACAAAATTCTAACAAACCGAATCCAAGAACACATCAAAACAATCATCCATCATGATCAAGTAGGTTTTGTCCCAGGAATGCAGGGATGGTTCAATATTTGGAAATCCATCAATGTAATCCACTATATAAACAAACTCAAAGGAAAAAAAAACACATGATCATCTCACTAGATGCTGAGAAAGCATTTGACAAAATTCAACATCCCTTCATGATAAAAGTCTTGGAAAGATCAGGAATTCAAGGCCCCTACCTAAACATAATAAAAGCAATTTACAGCAAACCAGTAGCCAACATCAAACTAAATGGAGAGAAACTTGAAGCAATCCCACTAAGATCAGGGACTAGACAAGGCTGCCCACTCTCCCCGTACCTATTCAGTATAGTACTGGAAGTCCTAGCCAGAGCAATTAGACAACAAAAAGAAGTCAAAGGGATACAAATAGGAAAGGAAGAAGTCAAAATATTACTATTTGCAGATGATATGATAGTATACTTAAGTGACCCCCAAACTTCCACCAGAGAACTCCTAAACCTGATAAACAACTTCAGCAAAGTGGCTGGTTATAAAATCAACTCAAACAAATCAGTAGCCTTCCTCTACATGAAAGATAAACAGACTGAAAAAGAAATTAGGGAAATGACACCTTTCACAATAGTTGCAAATAATATAAAATACCTTGGTGTGAATCTAACCAAGCAAGTGAAAGACCTGTATGACAAGAACTTCAAATCCCTGGAGAAAGAAATTGAAGAAGATCTCAGAAGATGGAAAGATCTCTCATGCTCATGGAGTGGCAGGATTAATATAATAAAAATGGCCATCTTGCCAAAAGCCATCTACAGATTCAATGCAATCCCCATTAAAATCCCAACTCAATTCTTCACAGAGTTAGAAAAGGAAATTCTCAAATTCATATGGAATAATAAAAAACCCAGGATAGCGAAAACTATTCTCAACAATAAAAGAACTTCGGGAGGAATCACCATCCCTGACCTCAAGCTGTACTACAGAGCAATAGTTATAAAAACTACCTGGTATTGGTACAGAGACAGGCAGGAAGATCAATGGAATAGAATTGAAGACCCAGAAATGATCCCATACTCCTATGGTCAATTGATCTTTGACAAAGGAGCTAAAACTGTCCAGTGGAAAAAGGACAGCATTTTCAACAAATGGAGCTGGTTCAACTGGAGGACAACATGTAGAAGAATGAAAATTGATCCATTCTTATCCCCTTGTACAAAGCTCAAGTCTAAGTGGATAAAGGACCTCCACATAAAACCAAATACACTGAAGCTAATAGAAGAGAAGGTGGGGAAGAGCCTTGAATACTTGGGCACAGGGGAAAAGTTCCTGAACAGAACTCCAATGGCATATGCTCTAAGATCAAGAATTGACAAATGGGACTTCATAAAATTGCAAAGTTTCTGTAAGGCAAAGGACACCGTCAATAGGACAAAACGACAACCAACAAATTGGGAAAGGATCTTTACCAATAATATAGATAGAGGGCTAATATCTAATATATACAAAGAACTCAAGAAATTAGACTCCAGACAACCAAATTACCCTATTAAAAATGGGGTATAGAGCTTAACAAAGAATTTTCAACGGAAGAAACTCGAATGGCCGAGAAGCACCTAAAGAAATGTTCAGCATCCTTAGTCGTCAGGGAAATGCAAATCAAAACAACCCTGAGATTCCATCTCACACCAGTCAGAATGGCTAAGATTAAAAACTCAGGTGATAGTAGATGCTGGCGAGGGTGTGGAGAAAGAGCAACACTCCTCCATTGTTGGTGGGACTGCAAGATGGTGCAACCACTTTGGAAATAAGTCTGGCGATTCTTCAGAAAATTGGACATAGCAGTACCTGAGGATCCAGCTATACCACTCCTAGGCATATACCCAGAAGATGCTCGAACATATAACAAGGACATATGCTCAACTATGTTCATAGCAGCCTTATTTATAATAGCCAGGAGCTGGAAAGAACCCAGATGTCCTTCAACTGAGGAATGGATTCAAAAATTGTGGTATATTTACACAATGGAGTATTACTCAGCTATTAAAAACAATGAATTCGAGAGGTTCCTAGGTAAATGGATGGAACTAGAAATTATCATCCTGAGTGAGGTAAGCCAATCACAAAAGAACACACATGGTATTCACTCACTGATTATTGGATATTAGCCCAGAACCTTGAAATGCCCAAGATGCAACTCACAGGCCACATGAAGCCCATAAAGAAGGAAGACCAAGTTGGAGTGATTCGGTCCTTCTTAGAAGGAGCAACAAATTACTCAAGGGAGCAAATATGGAGACAAAGTGAGGGACAGAAACTGAAGGAGGGGCCGGTTCAAGACCACTCCACCTGAGTATCTATCCCATGTGCAATCACCAAAAGTAGAGGCTGATGTGGAAGTCAGGAAGTGCATGCTGATAAGAGCCTGATATAGATATCTCCTCAGAGGTCTTCAAGAGTCTGACATACTCAGAGGCAGATGCTCACAACTAGCCATTGAACTGATCATGGGGTTCTCAATAGAGGAGTTAGAGTGAAGACTGAATGAGAGCTGAAAGGATTTGCAGCACCATGAGGAGAGCAACAATACCAACCAACCACAGCTCCCAGGGTCTAAACCACCAGCCTGGGAGCACTTAGGGAGGGATCCAGCGCTTCAGTTGAATATGTAAGAGTGGAGGGCCATGAAGGCTGGATGCCCCAGG
>NW_021610451.1:0-1469 GCF_004785775.1 Grammomys surdaster | reverse complement strand
GTGTTTTACTTGCCTTTAGCTCTGGAAGTCAGAATACACTGCAATGCGTGTATCTTTACATTAGGTTTGTTCAATACCTTCTATAGTGCTTTTCTGGGGGAATCTAGCTACTTACTTGTACATTCCATATCTAACAATGAAAGATACATGGCCGGGTGTTAAAAGTGTTTCTGCTTTAAAACAAACACACTTCCTAACTGAAATGTCACATGTAACATGATTCAGGAGTTTTCACCTGTGTTGTACTTGCCTTTAGCTCTGGAAGTCAGAATACACTGCAATGCGTGTATCTTTACATTAGATTTGTTCAATATGTTCTATAGTGCTTTTCTGCTGCCATCTTGCTACTTACTTGGACATTACATATCTAACAATGAAAGATACATGGCCGGGTGTTAAAAGTGTTTCTGCTTTAAAACAAACACACTTCCTACCTGAAATGTCATATGTAACATGATTTAGGAGTTTTCAGCTGTGCTGTACTTGCCTTTAGCTCTGGAAGTAAGAACACACTGCAATGCGTGTATCTTTACATTAGGTTTGTTCAATACGTTCTATAGTGCATTTCTGGTGTAATCTAGCAACTTACTTGGACATTTCATATCAAACAATGAAAGATACATAGCCGGGTGTTAAAAGTGTTTCTGCTTTAAAACAAATACACTTCCTAACTGAAATGTCACAAGTAACATGATTTACGTGTTTTCAGCTGTGTTGTACTTGCCTTTAGCTCTGGAAGTCAGAATACACTGCAATGCCTGTATCTCTAATTTAGATTTGTACAACACGTTCTATAGTGCTTTTCTGCTGGAATCTAGCAACTTACTTTGACATTCCATATCAAACAATGAAAGATACATGGCCGGGTGTTAAAAGTGTTTCTGCTTTCAAACAAACACACTTCCTAACTGAAATGTCACATGTAACATAATTCAGGAGTTTTCACCTGTGTTGTACTTGCCTTTAGCTCTAGAAGTCAGAATACACTGCAATGCGTGTATCTTTACATTAGATTTGTTCAATATGTTCTATAGTGCTTTTCTGCTGCCATCTAGCAACTTACTTGGACATTACATATCTAACAATGAAAGATTCATGGCCGGGTGTTAAAAGTGTTTCTGCTTTAAAACAAACACACTTCCTACCTGAAATGTCATATGTAACATGATTTAGGAGTTTTCATCTGTGCTGTACTTGCCTTTAGCTCTGGAAGTAAGAACACACTGCAATGCGTGTATCTTTACATTAGGTTTGTTCAATATGATCTATAGTGCTTTTCTGCTGGAATCTAGCAACTTACTTGGACATTTCATATCAAACAATGAAAGATACATAGCCAGGTGTTAAAAGTGTTTCTGCTTTCAACCAAACACACTTCCTAACTGAAATGTCACATGTAACATGATTTAGGTGTTTTCAGCTCTGTTGTACTTACCTTTAATTCTGGAAGTAAGAATGCACTGCAATGC
>NW_021610450.1:0-1198 GCF_004785775.1 Grammomys surdaster | reverse complement strand
TAGTTAATCACCAATTCTGTCAATATATTTATTTAATAACCAATTCTGTCAATATCTTCATTTAAAAGTCAATTCTGTCAACATTTTAATTTAAACACCAATTCTCTCAATATCTTTATGTAGAAATCAATTCTGTCAATATCTATATCTTATAATCAGTTCTGAAATAACCAATACTGTCAATATTTTTATTTAGCAACCAATTCGGCCAATAACTTTATTTAATAACCAATTCTGTCAATATCTTTATTTAAAAACCAATTCTGTCAATATCTTTATTTAATAAACAATTATGTCAGTATCTTTATTTAATAAATAGTTCTGTCAATATATTTATTTAAAAACCATTTCTGTCAATATTTTATTTAATAACCAATTCTGTCAACATTTTCATTTAAAAACCAGTTCTGTCAGTATCTTTAATTAATAACCAATTATTTCAATATCTTTATATAATAATCAATTTTGTAATAACCAATTCTGTCAATATCTTTATTTAACAACCAATTCTTTCAATTTCTTTATTTAATAAACAATTCTGTCAATATCTTTATTTAAAAACCCAGTCTGTCAATATCTTTATTTAAAAACCAATTCTGTCAATTTCACTATTTAATAACCAATTTTGTAATAACCAATTCTGTCAATATCTTTATTTCAAACCCAATTCTGTCAATATCTTTTTTATAAATAATTTTGTCAATATCTTTATTTAATAATCAGTTTTGTCAATATTTTTATTTAATAACCAATTATATCAATATCTTTATTTAATTATCAATTATGTAGAAACGAATTCTGTCAATAACTTTATTTAAAACCAATTCTGACAATATATTGTTTCAATAACCAATTCTGTCAATATCTTTATTTAATAATAAGTTTTGTAATAACCAATTCTGTCAATATCATTATTAAATAATCTATTCTTTCAAAATCTTTATTTAATAACCAATTCTGTCAATATCTTTATTTAAAAACCAATTCTGTCAATATCTTTATTTAATAAACAATTCTGTCAGTATCTTTAGTAACCGATTATATCAATATCTTTGTTTAAAAACCAATTATGTCAATATCTTTATTTAAAAACCAATTCTGTCAATATCTTTATTTAATAAACAATTATGTCAATATCTTTATTTAAAAGCCAATTCTGTCAACATATTTATTTATAAACCAGTTCTTTCAATATCTT
>NW_021610449.1:0-1399 GCF_004785775.1 Grammomys surdaster | reverse complement strand
ACCTTTGGACAGAGAAGGGTAAGGTAGAGCGAGGAGGAAGTAGAGGATATTCATAGTGTGGAAAAAAAAGGACAAGGAGCAAACGGAAGACTCAACAGTAAGGACTTACCCAGAATATCAAATTGGAGAGGAACATCACGTACTTTAAGCAGCAGAGACAGGCCTTGGCCATGCTGCACTTCTTAAATTCTAGGAGGAACACAAAGGACAGGTCCAGGTAAAACACCTCTTATTTGCTGCCTTTTGGTGCCTTGTACTTGTCAGTCTTAATGCTGGCCTCCGTGTGGCTTTGACTCCGCGGTGCCATAGAAGGAGCCAACCGTGAAGCTGCAGCTGATCAGGAGGCCAGTGGTGGACAACTGTAGAGAACCGTAGAAAGCAGAGACATCTCTGGGAATCCGATGCTCTCACAAGTTCTGTAATTTACTGTCTTTGTGTAAGGGGAAAGCGCGCGAAGTCACAAGCCCTTCCCGGGGCATATAGGATTTTATGGGCAATTAACCAACCAGATATGTACACATCACTCCAGGGGGTATTTAACCAGGACCTTCCCAGGGCTCGGGGCCTTTTCCGCCAGCCGGTTCCCACCAGCCGGCTTTTTCCCAGCGGGTCTTTCCTCTATAACATCGTAATAAAGATCTGCTGAAGAACTTTGGTGTCTGTGTTATCTCGCGGGCGAGAACACGCCACCCACAGACAACTTGGCAAAGTTCGAGTCCTTGCTGTCCAAAGATGGACTCCGGTGGGTCGAAGAGTCCTCACTTCTCGAGTTCTCCATGCTGGCCTCGTTCCCTTGGGACATGAGGGGCGGGGAGCATTGCTCCCAGAGAGGGACAGAGGGTGCACCCCGATTGGGCATAGGTTCTGAGCGAGCGGGCTGTTGGAGCTTTGCACGCCCCCTCTCTGCACCCGAGAGCAATATCAGAGCAACCAGCTGCCCAGGGGTTCATTGCCTCTGGGATGGCGCCCCGCTCTCAGTCTTAGCCCTCTGGCCGGGGAGGGCTCTGCGCCACTGCTATAAGCACGCTTTGGGAGCTGGCTCGCCTGCATAACTAGGCTTCCTTGGGGAGGCTGCAATTTGACTGCTCTTTCCTGGGCTGCTGCACCACAGGCCAGACCCTGCACTCGAGGCAAATGTGCACTGGGATCCAGGCTCTGCAGACACGCCTCTTCCAGCCCGGGGCCCCACCACTTTGTGGGCGCTAGGCCTCCCTTGCTCTGACTTTGTGGAGCTGCTGCTGGCTCTGGGATGCCCAGGTGTGTCACGAGGGGAGAGCCTCTGGATCCGCTACAGCTGCTACCACTGGCCTTGCCCTGCGACAAGCCTCTCCTGGGCTTTTGCAGAAGTCTTTATTGCTGACTTGTCCCAGCAATGTCTGAAATCCCATAGAGCCCATTA
>NW_021610448.1:0-1177 GCF_004785775.1 Grammomys surdaster | reverse complement strand
GTAGGAGAGTAAAATTATAAGGGACCCAATGTGTTGAATCCTAATAGCAAATGTATCAGCTCTCTAGAGGCACAGATGATGGAAGGAAATTGTCTTTCTTTTGCCAACGATGTGATTGTGAGCTGACGCAGATTTCAGTATTCTGACAACTCTTTTTGACATTTTATGTCACACAGTAATTATTGAAGTGTTTACACCTGAAATCTGTTTGTCTCATGAGAGATACAGCCCCTGTGGTAAATTCTCAGTATAGAGATGGGTATTTTCCTTTCTTTTAGATTTCAATCTTTAGAAGCAGTGTAAGCCCTGTGCTCTTCATCTTCTCATTTCACCACATGAAAGACATTAGTGAGAATTTTCTACGGGACATTGCCTTGGTGCTGTGTACAAACCATCAATTTTCAAACATAAATTAATGTTCTTCCTAATTTTTTGTATTGGTTCTTTAGAAGGAAGAAGGCTTGATAGAACCTATGTTATTCTTCTTCAGCCAAATTATGCATTACATAAGTGAAGGGTTGTAGCAATGATTCTATTTTTCATTAAATTTAATTTTCTTTATAAGTGTTCATCTGAATGTTTTTATGTACACTGAATGATACATTATCCTCCTAAAACGCAGAGTACAGCACTATACCCTGCTGACTGAAGTCAGACATAGTAGTGAGCTACAATATGTTTAGAAAGAATTAAATTAGGTTTCTATGGAAAAGCAGTAAGTAACTTTACCTCTTAGTCATTTTTTTATGCCCCAGGTTTACATTTTTGAGTCTCATTTGTAATAGAGACAGTATAAAATCAGTGTATTACAGTTTTCATGAAGAAAGGAAGAATTATAGATCATACTTCTCTATGCAAGCTACAATTCTGATACATAAGTGGTCAAATTCTGAAGAAAATTAAATAAGGTTAAAATTAGATTGAAATTTTTAGTTGTTAATATTATTATGAATAATTATTAAATACTCATGAAGAGTTTGTATAATTCACCTTCAATTTGAAAACAAAATGTGATCAAAGAAAATTATTCTATTCCAGTGGAATGCATTGCTTCTTATGCCACTTGTTCAGACATACATGTCTAATCAATCTGTAGTGAAAGGCCATGTGGAATTTATGAAATTGTTTTTTATGTATTGATCATGCCAACTTATATAAAATATTAAACATTTCAATA
>NW_021610447.1:0-1300 GCF_004785775.1 Grammomys surdaster | reverse complement strand
TACACTGCAGTTATTTGGAAACAAGGGGACATAGACACACCCTCAAATATTTACTTCTACAGACATACCTCACTGAGGGTAAATGGTGAGTTCACAATGATTGCATATCAGATATCCTGTGTATGAGCTATTTCCATTATAATTCTTAACAGTAGCAAAATTACAGCTAAGAAGTAAGAATAAAACAATTTTAACGATGGGAGTTACCACAACATAAGTGACAATATTACAAAAATGGTCACAGCATTAGGAAAGTTGAGAAACAGAGGTGTAAAGGTCTTGTAGTTTTTACTGGTTGGAAGAAGTTAAGTAGATTTTGTCAGCTGAGCAGGGACAGGTGGAGATGTGATGGAGAAGGAGGATGATGCAAGTGGTGGGATGGAGTGGAGATACCTAGGATTGGGGAACCATTTGGGGGATTGTAAACCTAATACAGTGGAAATTTTCTTTACAGTATGATGGTGTTACTGATGAGGAGTTTTAGTATGGGGGAATAAAGAGTCTCAGGTGTCATCTCTTCTAGTCATGAAAAGCATGCAGTGGCAGAACTTAGTTGCATTTTTTTTAATTTTTGGCAAGAGATTCCGTGGAGATCATACAACACCTCAGGCTGGTGCTGAGACAGAGGGATTCTATCTGCAAACTGACACTGGGCCCATGGCTGATGACAACAACCACACAATCCACTGAACATGGAGAAGTCAGCTGGTGCCTACATGGAGGTTTTTCTATAAATTCTAGAGATTTTGTGAGGGATGATACCCTGCAGGCTATTAAAAGAGAAACATCCAACTCAGTAACAAAATCTTTGACCTACAGTAAGTTTTGCCTAGGCAATCTGTCTATGCTAGGACAATGGTGATCCAGAATTTTTGGGAGTAGCCAACCAATGGCTGTTTTAACTTATAACCTCTTCTACTTCATCGAACCCATTTCTAACAATACTTGGGGAACTAAGAATCAGAGACTAGGTAGCCTAGAGACCTGGAGTAGAAAAAACTTTGGTGATCTTTAAAAAAAAGAAACTCAAATAATTTCTAAAGAAATTCAGTTCTGATCAAATATCAGTGTCCTCTCTATTCATCATCAGAAGTGTTCCTCTAGTAGCAGATGGGAACAGATGCAGAGACACACAACCAGACATTTTGCAGATATTTTCTCTATCACTTCCTTCTACTCAGAGCTCGGGGAGTACAGCAAGGCTTTTGATGTCCTGCTGGACTTTTGCTAGTAATGACACAGAGTCATCTATATAGTTTAATGCTATTGGCTTTTTGCTGGGGCAGTGTTTCATTGAGCC
>NW_021610446.1:0-3455 GCF_004785775.1 Grammomys surdaster | reverse complement strand
CATAGATAATAGTAAGTCATAAATAAATGAACAGGAATATCAATATTCACCATTCGTGGATAATAGTAAATCAGAAATAAATGAACATGAGTAATCAATAGTGATCTTTCAAAGTTCATATTAAATCAGATACAAATAAAGCTGAAATATCTATTGTCATCAGTCATAGATTATAGTAAGTCTGAAATAAATGGGAATGAATAACCCATATTCAACATTAGTGGATAATAGTAAATCAGAAAAAAAACATGATTAATCAAAAGTCATCAGTCATAATTCATGGGAAATCAGAAATAAAACTGAAGTATCATGAATCATCAGTCATAGACAATAGTAAATCAGAAATAAATGAACAGAATAATCAATATTCACGATTCGTAGATAATAGCAAAACAGAAATAAATGAACATGAATAACCAAAAGTCATCATTCATAGTTAAGAGGAATTCAGAAATAAATAAATCTTAAATATCAATAGTCATCAGTCATAGACAATAGGAAGTCAGAAACAAATGAACAGGAATAATCAATATTCAGCATTCGTGGATAATAATAAAACAGATATAAATGAACATGAATAATCAATAGTCACCAGTCATAGTTAATTATAAACCAGAAAAAAATAAAGCTGAAATATCAAGAGTCATCAGTCATAGATTATAGTAAGTCAGAAATAAATTAACATGAATAATCATATTCATATTCGTTGATAATAGTAAATCAGAAATAAATGAACATGAATAATCAATAGTCATCAGTCATAGTTCATGGGAAATCAGAAATAAATAAAGCTGAAGTATCAATAGTCATCAGTCATAGATAATAGTAAATCAGAAATAAATGAGCAAGAATTATCAATATTCACGATTCATGGACAATAGTAAACCAGAAATAAACAAACATGAATAACCAAAAGTCATCATTCATAGTAAATAGTAAATGAGAAATAAATAAAGCTGAAGTATCATTAGTCATCAGTCATAGATAATAGTAAGTCAGAAATAAATGAAGAGGAATACTCAATATTCACCATAGGTGGATAATAGTAAATCAGATATTAATGAACATGAATAATCAATACTCTTCAGTCATAGTTCATGGGAAATCAGAAATAAATAAAGCTGAAGTATCAATAGTCATCAGTCATAGATAATAGTAAATCAGAAATAAATGAGCAAGAATTATCAATATTCACGATTCATGGACAATAGTAAACCAGAAATAAACAAACATGAATAACCAAAAGTCATCATTCATAGTAAATAGTAAATCAGAAATAAATAAAGCTGAAGTATCAATAGTCATAAGTCATATATAATAGTAAGTCAGAAATAAATGAACAGGAATAATCAATATTCACCCTTCGTGGATAATAGTAAATCAGAAATAAATGAACATGAATAATCAATATTCATCAGTCATAGTTAATAGGAAATCAGAAATAAAGGAAGCTGATATATCAATAATCATCAGTCATAGATAAGAGTAAGTCAGAAATAAATGAACATGAATAATCAATAGTCATCAGTCATACTTAATAGTAAATCAGAAATATATAAAGCTGAAATATCAATAGTCATCAGTCATAGATAATAGTAAGTCAGAAATAAATGAATAGGAATAAACAATATTCACCATTCGTCGATAATAGTTAATCAGAAATAAATGAACATGAATAATCAACAGTCATCAGTCATAGTTCATGGGAAATAGAAGTAAATAAAACTAAAATATCAATAGTCATCAGTCAAAGATAATAATAAGTCAGAAATAATTAACATGAATAATCACTATTCACCATTCGTGGATAAGAGTAAATCAGAAATAAATGAACATGAATAATCAATAGTCATCAGTATTAGTCCATGTATAAAAAGAAATTAATAAAGCTGAAAAATCAATTGTCATCAGTCGAGTGACGCATTCCCTGGCGACGCTGGCGCCAACTTTATTCTGTCACTAGAACACTGAAGGTTGGTCCTCTCAGAAGTCTCCACCACAACTGCCCTAGCAACAGTATAGCAATGGCGAGATACTAATGGCCCTGGGTTCTACAGGCCCTTCAGAGTTGAGGAGCACAAAGGGCCTAGAGACAATGGAGATATGAGAGAGCTGTCTGCCGAGCTGTGAACTGAACGGCAAGGGAAAGGTAATCCATAAAGAGGCTGGGAGAAAAGCATCTCCGCTGGAGGAAAATAAAGATTGTTAGGCTGAACTGAAAACAAACTTAAGGGAACTTGTTTTATAATGGGAATGGTGTTACTAGTCGCTGGAAAAAGGTTCGGCCAAAATAAATGGCGTTGAGTCGATTCTACTAAAAGAGGGGGAAAACCTTTAAAATTTTTTTTTTCAAGATAGGGATTCTCTGTGTAGGACTAGCTGTCCTGGAACCCACATTGCAGACAAGGCTGGCCTCAAACTTAAAGATTTACCTGCCTCTGCTTCCCGAGTGCTGGGATTGGAGGCATGCCGGGGCAGGCTGGATCTTCCCCGTGAGTTCAAGGCCAGCCTAGTATACAGAGCAAGATCCCAGGACAGACAAGGCAAAACCACTGTAATCCAGCACTTGAGAGACTGAGACAGGAGGAGGATCATGAGTTCCAACTCTTAGTGGGAGGACACAAGAAAGAAATACAAAGAAGAACAGAGAAGAAAAGAGAGAATGGCAAAGCGGTGTAGTTGGAGCCCAGTGGGTGAAGTGGTGAAAGCAAGAATATATATGTGAGTGTATGTGTGTGTGTATGTATATATTCCAGAATATATATAAACATTCTATATCATCCAAAAAAACAAAAAACAAAACAAAACAAAAAACAACTAAAAAAAATTAGTCATCAGTCATAGATAGTAGTAAGTCAGAAATAAATGAACAGGAACAATCAATATTCACCATTCATGGATAATAGTAAATCAGAAATAAATGAACATGAATAATCAATAATCATCAGTCAGAGTTCATGGGAAGTCAGAAATAAATAAAGCTGAAGTATCAAATGTCATCAGTCATAGATAATAGTAAGTCAGAAATAAATGAACATTAATAATCAATAGTCATCAGTCATAATTAATAGGAAATCAGAAACAAACAGAGATGAAATATCAATAGTCATCAGTCATAGATAATAGTAATTCAGAAATAAATGAACAAGAATAAACAATATTCACCATTCCTGGATAATAGGAAATCAGATATTAATGAACATGAATAATCAATAGTCATCAGTAATGTTTAAGAGTAAACAGAAATAAATAAAGCTATAATATCAATAATCATCCGTCATAGATAATAGTAAGTCAGAAATAAATGAACAGGAATAATCAATATTCACCAATAGTTGATAATAGTAAATCAGAAATAAATGAACATGAATAATCAGTATTCACCATTCGTGGATAATAGTAAATCAGTAATAAATGAACATGAATAATCAATAGTCATCAGTCATAGATAATAG
>NW_021610445.1:0-1093 GCF_004785775.1 Grammomys surdaster | reverse complement strand
AAAAATGAACATGAATAATCAACAATCATCAGTCATAGTTCACGGGAAATCAGAAGTAAATAAAGCTGAAGTATTATGAGTCATCAGTAATAGATAATAGTAAATCAGAAATAAATGAACAGCAATAATCAATATTCACGATTTGTGGATAATAGTAAATCAGAAATAAATGATCGTGAATAACCAATAGTCATCAGTCATAGTTAATAGAAAATCAGAAAAAAATAAAGCCGAACTATCAATTATCGTCAGTCATAGATAATAGTAAGTCAAAAATACATGAACATGGATAATCAATATTCACCATTAATGGATAATAGTAAATCAGAAATAAAAAACAGGATTAATCGATAGTCATCAGTCATAGTTCTCGGGAAATCAGAAGTAAATAAAGCTGAAGTATCATGAGTTATCAATCATAGATAGTAGTAAATCAGAAATAAATTAACAGGAATAATCAATATTCACGATTCGTGGATAATAGTAAATCAGAAATAAATGATCATGAATAACCAATAGTCATCAGTCATAGTTAAAAGGAAATCAGAAATAAATAAAGCTGAATTATCACTAGTCATCAGTCATAGATAATGGTAAGTCAGACATAAAAAAACATGAATAATCAATATTCAGCTTTCGTGGATAATAGTAAATCAGATATAAACGAACATGACTAATAAATAGTCATCAGACATATTAAATAGTAAACCAGAAATAAATAAAGATGAAATATCAAAAGTCATTAGTCATAGATAGTATTAAGTCAGAAATAAATGAACATGAATAATCAATATTCACCATTCGTGGATAATGGTAAATCTGAAAAAAATGAACATGAATAACTAAAGTCATCAGTCATAGTTAATTGTAAATCGGAAAAAAATAAAGCTGAAATATCAATAGTCATCAGTCATAGATAATAGTAAGTCAGAAATAAATGAACATGAATAATCAATATTCAGCATTCGTGGATAATAGTAAATCCGAAATAAATGAACATGAATAATCAATATTCACCATTCGTGAATAATGGTAAAGATGAATAAAATGAAAATTAATAATCGATAGACATCATAGTTCATAGTAAATCAGA
>NW_021610444.1:0-1115 GCF_004785775.1 Grammomys surdaster | reverse complement strand
ACCTGGAGGACTGGTGAGCAGGAGCCCAGTGTTTGAAGAGTCCTGGGAAGCCAGCCTGCATTTATAGGGCATAGACAGGCCCCACCCTTAATCAAAGCACTCATTGATGTGACCTGAGAGAGGCTGTTGCCCTCAAGATCCCTTTGATGTTCCTCTGTTCATGGTTTCCATCATGATGTTGCTCTGTGTGTTCAGTGACAACCTCCACACTACTCCCAACCACTGATAGTGATGAAGGGGCCCTGCCTCCTTCTCCTATTTCCCATCTGCTTGAGTGTTTACCTCTCAGTGAGGGAAAGAAAAGATCTAGGCATTGCCTAATTTAATAAGCTCATGGAACAAAGGATATTTGTGTTTTCAAGTTGGAGCCTGCTCTTCTCAGAAAGTCTTGACCCTGGACCAGACCTTGACCTTGCTGACTCAGGAGTCAGTTTTTTTTTTTTTTTTTGCATGATTCGGGGTATTATCAATCATCCTCATGAAAAGTATCCTTGTGGACACCCTCCTTTGTGGCCATTATATAGAAAGTAAGATGGCCTTATTATGCTCCCTAGTTAACTGAGTACAAGAGACACAGTTTGTGACTGGGAAGCTACAGTGGGTGTGTTTGGAGAAGCCAAAGTGATGGAACACACCTTCCAATAATGTGTTCCAGGTGCTTCTTCACACTTGAGACCCTCAATCTATGTAGCATTCCACATGTCTGAGATTCTGCACTGCTTTCACTTTCAAAAAATGAGAACTGACCTACAAGAAATTGCATCCACAAGGTATAGGGTGTCCTAAGCTGTTACCCTGTCTCAAGGTGTGTCACATCATACATGAACACTGTTGTGTACATTTTTTAACCCATTTTTCTCACTACCTATACAGCAACAGTTACAGAGCAACCTGCTCTTTTCAGTCAGGGTATGGAGTCCCACTGTCTCAAGTGCCCACTCATATTTACATGTTAATAAATACTATTCATTTGTTAAAATATTTGTCATTACTGCTCTGTTCAATAGCTAGCAAAGCAGAAAGAATATTATTTCACACACACATTAAACATATACATACACACAATACACACAATACACACACACACAAACAAGTATATTATTGTTTATGAGAAA
>NW_021610443.1:0-1772 GCF_004785775.1 Grammomys surdaster | reverse complement strand
AAAGCAATATAGAACATACTGAACAAACCTCATGTAAAGATATACGCATTGCAGTGTTTTCTTACTTCCAGAGCTAAAGGCAAGTACAACACAGCTGAGAACACCTAAATCATTTTACCTCTGACATTTCAGTTAGGAAGTGTGTTTGGTTTACAGGAGAAACACTTTTAACACCGGGCCATGTATCTTTCATTGTTACATATGGAATGTCAAAGTAAGTTGCTAGATTCCAGCACAAAAGCACTGTAGAACATACTGAACAAACCTCATGGAAAGATACACACATTGCAGTGTTTACTTACTTCCAGAGCTAAAGGCAAGTACAACAGAGCTGAAAACACCTAAATATTGTTACCTGTGACATTTATGTTAGGAAGTGTGTTTGGTTTAAAGCAGAAACACATTTAACACCCGGCCATGTATCCTACATTGTTTCATATGGAATGTCCAAGTAAGTTGCTAGATTCCAGCAGAAAAGCACTATAGAATGTGCTGAACAAACATCATGGAATGATACACGCATTGCAGTGTTTTCTTACTTCCAGAGCTATAGGCAAGTACAACACAGCTGAAAACACCTAAATCATGTTACCTGTGCCATTTCAGTTAGGAACTGTGTGTGGTTTAAAAAGAAAAACTTTTAAAAACCGGCCATGTATCTTTCATTGTTACTTATGGAATGGAAAAGTAAGTTGCTAGATTCCAGCAGAAAATCACTATAGAATATATTGAACAAACATCATGTAAAGGTAGATGCATTGAAGTGTATTCTTACTTCCAGAGCTAAAGGGAAGTACAAGAGAGCTGAAAACACCTTAATAATGTTAACTCTGACATTTCAGTTAGGAAGTATGTTTGGTTTAGCAGAAACACTTTTAACACCCGGCCATGTATCTTTCATGTTACATATGGAATGTCCATGTAAGTTGCTCGATTCCAGGCGAAAAGCACTATAGAATGTATTGAACAAACATCATGTAAAGATACACGCATTGCAGTGTATTCTTACTTCCAGAGCTAAAGGCAAGTACAACAGAGCTGAAAAAACCTAAATCATGTTACATGTGACATTTCAGTTAGGAAGTGTGTTTGGTTTACTGCAGAAACACTTGTAACACCCGGCATGTATCTTTCATTGTTTCATATGGAATGTCCAATTAAGTTGCTAGATTCAGCAGAAAAGCACTATAGAACATACTGAACAAACCTCTTGTAAAGATACATGGATTGCAGTGTATTCTAACTTTCAGAGCTCTAGGCAAGTACAACACAGTTGAAAACACCTAAATCATGTTACCTGTGACATTTCAGTTAGGAAGTGTGTTTGGTTTAAAGCAGAAACACTTTTAACACCCAGAAATGTATCTTACATTGTTTCACATGGAATGTCCAAGTAAGTTGCTAGATTCCAGCAGAAAAGCAATATAGAACATACTGAACAAACCTCATGTAAAGATACATGCATTGCAGTGTATTCTTACTTCCAGAGCTAAAGGCAAGTACAAAACAGCTGAAAACACATAAATCTTGTTACATGTGACATTTCAGTTAGGAACTGTGCTTGGTTTAAAGCTGAAACACTTTTAACACCTGGCCATGTATCTTTCATTGTTACATATGGAATGTCCAAGTACGTTGCTAGATTCCAGCAGAATAGTACTATAGAATTTATTGAACAAACCTCATGTATAGATACATGCATTGCAGTGTTTTCTTACTTCCAGAGCTAAAGGCAAGTACACCAGAGCTGAAAACACCTAAATCATGTTACC
>NW_021610442.1:0-3805 GCF_004785775.1 Grammomys surdaster | reverse complement strand
TCCATCACCTGTATCCATCACCACATGTCCATCACCTGTATCCATCACCACATGTCCATCACCTGTATCCATCACCACATGTCCACCACCACATATCCATCACCACATGTCCATCACCTGTATCCATCACCACGTGCCCATCACCATGTGCCTATCATCAAATGTCCATCACATGTCCGTTACCACGTGTCCACCACCACATATCCATCACCACATGTCCATCACCTTGCATTGTTGCCTCTCTGTGTGTGCTAAGAATGCAAAAGACTTACTCTCAACAAATTGCAAAGTTGCTATACAGCATCACCTCACATCATCCCCATGCAGTTGAGAGCCCTTCAGGTCTACCTGAGCCTTTTGTTCCTTGCCTAACTTCTCATCCCTGCCCCCTGGACCTCTCCTCCAATCCCTGGAAACACTAGATTTCTTTCCCAGTCTATTAGTTTAACTCTTTTCCTTTTGTTGTTTTTATCTTTCTGAGAGGAAAAATTCCTGTCTTAGCCTACAGAGTAGCTGAGACTATAACAAGTAGACACGTGTAGTTGTGTCTGGCTAGGTTTGACTTTCTTATGCCACATATGAGCAAGATCACGTAGTATTTTGTGCTGGCTTTTGTCTTTGATACTGCCCAAAGTTCTTCTGTGGAAGGCATCCCCTTTACCCCATCCCCGGCTGATGGCACTCTTGGGAAATGGTAGAAACTTTAGGAGGTTGGTCCTAGTTGAAGGAACTTCATTTGGAATTACCCTCATAGGGCATATTGGAACACTGGCTGCCTCCTTCTCTCTTCTCTCTTCACCTCCTGGCCATCATAACCTCTGTTATACGCTCTCACCATGCTAAATGACTGGGTCCAGTACCTAGGATCTATGACTTCTGAGGCTGTGAGAGGAAGCAAACCATTCCTGCAGTCAGATAATTCTTTTGTCATGGGGGTAGGAATATGACATATAGCTTACTTTTTTGACTCAATATAATGACATACAGGTTCATTAGTGACGTCTCAAATGACAGAATTTCCCACGCTATTGAAGCCAACTAGTATTCCAACGCATATATAGCACATGTTCTTACGTGCTCACTGTCCACGGATGCTTAGTTTGTTTTCAGATCTTGGCTATCCCGAGCAGTGATACAATCGATGTGAGAATGCAGATGTCTTTCCCAGATACAGAGTCGTCTCCTTTGGCTATATATGCAGATCTGAAATCACTGGGCTAATGAATGGTCTGCATTTGCCGTGCTTGCAGCACCGCGGCTAAGCCTGGAGTCTTGGAAGCCATCTCTGACTCTTGTTAGTTCTGTAACATTCATCAGATTAAATTTCCACATCTCTGTTTCCTCCCTTGAAAAATGAACTCCTGCCTTATTAGTAAGTATTTTAATAACTCATTCTCTCTCTCTCTCTCTCTCTCTCTCTCTCTCTCTCTCTCTCTCTCTCTCACACACACACACACACACACACACTATACTTAGAATGGAGCTGGGTACTCACTGAGTACTTGCCATTTTTGTCACAGTATTATTCTTTTTACCATCTTTATCAGCTCATTTCTTCCAACAGAGAAATAGATTTCACTTCTCTCATTTAACTCTTCAAGGCTGGAGTGTGAGTAATGTGATGGCATTTCTTATTGATGGATCCATTACTTAGTCAATCTGTGGGTCACAGAAGGCACACTATACATGTTAAGTGTGGGGGACACAAGCAATGCTGCTTCTGGCTCTGACCTACTGACCAGTGAATGCTGTCTTTGAGTGTGTAGTCTACTGGGCACAAAGTTGATCATGTGACAGCACATAGAGATGGAATATTTGTATGGAGAATATGCTTTTTTTTTTTCATGTAGGGTTCCCTAGAGTCACACCGAATGTAAGACCCATTGGAAAGAATAGGAAGCAAATACAACCCATTATCATAGCAGAGTATTGCTTTCCAAGGCCCCTCAGAAGCAGGCACCCCTCCAAGGCATGTAATAGGCAAACCCAGAGATGGTCACACCTGCCTGCTTGTTCTGCCCAGAGACAGTGTGGGATTAATTAAATAATGACTGCCAAGAACACCAGGCTCCTTGGAGAAGAATGATCTGTGAATGCAATCCTAGACGATTATTCAGAACTGTATTCTGCAAATATCAGGACACACTTTCGGCTCACGAGAGCAGGTTCGCAAAGACCACAGCTGTGTTGTTTCAGTTCCCCCAGAGGATTCAGAGCATACTGGGAAGATTCCTGCCACCAAACCAAAACCGTGCTGGAGGTTATGTAGATGTACCAGGCCGACCGGTGCTCACACCTGGAGCGCCGGCATTGAGAGTCTCGTGGTCAATGTAACTTCTCATCCTTCCAAATGAACATCTCTTCTACAGTCAGGGTCTTGTCCAGTTGATGCCACTTTGTCTTCATCACTCTAACCAATACCACCTAGGTTTATTGCATGTGGGACTTTCAGGGACAGAACTGGGGTAGTCCTTAGTATCCTGGACCACTTGGTGACTTTAATGGACATTTTGTTGTTGTTGTTGAGGTGCTGGGGATTGAACCCAGTGACTTGTATATGCCAGTCAAATACTCTACCACTGAGCTATGCCTCTGACTCCTTAATAGGTTTCTCAACAGCAATAGGGGCAAGTTGCTTTGTGATCTCAGAAATGTACTTGTTAGTCTTTGGGACAATAAGAGACTACTTGTGCAGACCCAGTTCCAAGTTCTTTATAAATGATCCTCACCATCACTCCTGAAGAAAGACGTTGCAGTTGCATTCATGTGATAAATGAGGCTCCTAGAGAGGAGCTTGCTGAATGTCCATGGATGGTAAGCTGGCAAGGCTGGAGTCTGCGTCTTGGTGATGAGGTATCAGGCCCAGAGGCCTATGTTCTTAGACATCTTGTCGTACTCCTTTTCTACGGCATTTCCAGATCTCAGAGCTGGAAAATATTAGGTTGTTATGTCAAAAGTCATGCTTCTCTATACAACCTCTCTCTGAGAGGTTTTCTTCACAACCTCTGAATAAACTCAGAGTACAAATCTGGGAACATCGCTTCTCTTTTACTCCCAGGGAAAACCACAAAGGAGTCTCGGAATTCCGATGCCAAATGAGCAACAAATCTATTATCGCCCTTTCGATTTTTCTGCCACTGAATTGTCCCATGCTGTAGGCAACACAGGACATGTGAGGAGCCAGACACATCTAATTGCAAATGACCTGGCTGTCCTCTACCACCGTACAGACACTGGCTTTGTTGCTGACTACCAACCGGTACTTTTGATTGTTGGGCTTCAGGCTGACCCACTCGCACCAGAATAAGTCATCACTAGTCCAGTGTCCATCTTTCCAAAGTGGATCGAATGCGTTCATGGTACCTGTGGTCATGACAGATGGCACCTGACTGGCTGGAGTTCCACTTTATGTGCACTGGGCCAGAACCTAGTTGGTATCTATTCCAATATGGCCTGCCTCTCCCTTGTTCTCCAGAGACTCAAATATCTGAGGGCTCTGTGCTTACTGCCTTTCAAACACCAAACAGAAAGTTCTGGTTACAACTGCTTCCCACTGAAATTGAGCAATCTTTTTACAGATGGAAGAGCAGTCATGTGACTCAGTCACAGCTCCGGCTGCTCTAAAAAAAATTGCCATGGTCTAGGTGGTTCACTTTCAAGAGGCTGCAAGTAAGGTGAGGTGCCAGCATGGTTAGTTTCTGATGAGACCACCCTTCCTGGCTTAAATACAGCCTCTCCCTCTCCCTCTCCCTCTCCCTCTCCCTCTCCCTCTCCCTCTCCCTCTCCCCCTCCCCCTCCCCCTCCC
>NW_021610441.1:0-1010 GCF_004785775.1 Grammomys surdaster | reverse complement strand
ATATACATATATATATATACATACATACATATTTCACTTAACTTGTAGTGTATGTAGGGTACTGAAATACTGTACTGAAATACAGTGCTAAAATACAGCAATAAAACGGCTTATACTCTTGCCTCAAATTATATGATTAATACTAGAAACAATAGGGAGACAAATTCATTCTGAATTTGAGAATTTATTTGAAATAAGTGAATAATCTTTTACTTCTCAAAATTTGCTTGAGAGTCGCTGGGTCAAATTTTGCATCTTTCCATGGTATGATCCTGAAATCAAAAGGATATCTGACATGTAAAATCAATAATAACAACAATAATAATGATAATTTACTTTTCTTTTTTTTTTTTAATTTTTTTATTGGATGTTTTATTTACATTTCATATGTTGTCCCCTTACCCCATCCCCCACCCACCCAGGAACCCCCAATCCCCTCACACCTCCTCCTTCTTCTTTGTGGATGTAACCTCTATCTACCCCCCCACTCCCACCTCCCCACCCTCAAAACTCCCACCCCCTGGGGCGTCCAGCCTTCATGAGGTCAAGGATCTCATCTTCCACCTGTGCCCAGCAGGGCCCTCCACTCTTATATATTCAGCTAAGGCCCTGGATCCCTCCATAAGTGCTCCCAGGCTGGTGGTTTAGACCCTGGGAGCTGTGGTTGGTTGGTATTGTTGCTCTTCTCATGGGGCCACAAATCCTTTCAGCTCCTTCAGTCTTCACTCTAACTCCTCCATTGAGAACCCCATGATCACTTCAATGGCTAGTTGTGAGCATCTGCCTCTGAATATGTCAGACTCTTGAAGATCTCTGAGGAGACATCCATATCAGGCTCTTATCAGCATGCACTTCCTGACTTCCACATCAGCATCTACCTTTGGTGACTGCACATGGGATGGATACTCAGGTGGAAAGGTCTTCAGACGGCCCCTCCTTCAGTTTTTGTCCCTCGCTTTGTCTCCATATTTGCTCCCTTGAGTATTTTGTTGCTCCTTCTAAGAAGGACC
>NW_021610440.1:0-2122 GCF_004785775.1 Grammomys surdaster | reverse complement strand
CACAAAGACCCAACAAAGAAAGAGAACTTCAGGCCAATCTCCCTTATTAACATTGATGCAAAATTACTCAATAAAATTCTAGCGAACCGAATCCAAGAACACATCAAAACAATTATCCATCAAGATCAAGTTGGCTTCATCCCAGGAATGCAGGGTTGGTTCAATATTCAGAAATCCATCAATTTAATCCATTATATAAACAAACTCAAAGAAAAAGACCACATGATCATCTCACTAGATGCTGAGAAAGCATTTGACAAAATTCAACACCCCTTCATGATAAAAGTCTTGGAAAGATCAGGAATTCAAGGTCCATACCTAAACATAGTAAAAGCAATATACAGCAAACCAGTAGCCAGCATTAAACTAAATGGAGAGAAACTTGAAGCAATCCCACTAAAATCAGGGACTAGGCAAGGCTGCCTACTCTCCCCCTACTTATTTAATATAGTATTGGAAGTCCTAGCCAGAGCAATTAGGCAACACAAGGAGGTCAAAGGGATACAAATTGGAAAGGAAGAAGTCAAAATCTCACTATTTGCAGATGATATGATAGTATACTTAAGTGACCCCAAAACTTCCACCAGAGAACTCTTAAACCTGATAAACAACTTTAGCAAAGTGGCTGGATATAAAATTAACTCAAGCAAATCAGTAGCCTTCCTCTACTCAAAAGATAAACTGGCTGAGAAAGAAATTATGGAAATGACACCCTTCACAATAGTCACAGATAATATAAAATACCTTGGTGTCAACCTAACCAAGCAAGTAAAAGACCTGTATGACAAGAACTTCATGCCCCTGAAGAAAGAAATCGAAGCAGATCTCAGAAGATGGAAAGATCTCCCATGCTCATAGATTGGAAGAATTAATATAGTAAAAATGGCTATTTTGCTAAAAGCCATCTACAGATGTAATGCAATCCCCATTAAAATTCCCACTCAATTCTTCTCAGAGATAGAAAGAGCAATCTTAAAATTTATTTGGAATAACAAAAAACCCAGGATTGTGAAAACTACTCTTAGCAATAAAAGAACTTCTGGAGGAATCACCATCCCCGACTTCAAGCTGTACTACAAAGCATTAGTGATAAAAACTGAATGATATTGGAACAAAGACAGGGAGGAGGATCAGTGGAATAGAATAGAAGACCCAGAAATGAACCCCCATACCTATGGTCACTTGATCTTTGACAAAGGGGCTAAAACCATCAAATGGAAAAAAGATAGCATTTTCAACAAATGGTGCTGGTCCAACTGGTGGTCAGCATGTAGAAAAATGCAAATTGATCCCTACTTATCTCCTGTACAAAGCTCAATTCCAAGTGGATTAAGGACCTCCACCTAAAACCAGCCACACTGAAACTAATAGAAGAGAAACTGGGAAAAAGCCTGGAACACATAGGCACAGGGAAAAAGTTCCTGAACAGAACACCAATGGCCTGTGCTCTAAGACCAAGAATTGACAAATGGGACCTCATAAAGCTGCAAAGCTTCTGTAAAGCAAAGGACACAGTCAATAGGACAGAGCGGCAACCAACAGATTGGGAAAAGATCTTCACCAACCCTACATCCGATAAAGGGCTAATATCCAAGGTATACAAATAACTGAAGAAATTAGACTCTAGACAATCAAAGAACCCTATTAAAAAATGGAGCACACAGCTGAACAAAGAATTCTCAACTGAGGAAGCTCGAATGGTTGAGAAGAACCTAAAGAAGTGTTCAGCATCCCTAGTCATCAGGGAAATGAAAACAACACTGAGATTCCACCTCACACCAGTCAGAATGGCTAAGATCAAAAACACAGGTGACAGCACATGTTGGCGAGGATGTGGAGAAAGAGGAACACTCCTCCACTCTTGTTGGGAATGTAAACTGGTACAATCACTATGGAAGGCAGTCTGGAGGTATCTCAGAAAATTGAACATAGTGTTACCTGGGGACCCAGCTATACCACTCCTGGGCATATACCCAAAAGAAGTTTCAACATACAACAGGGACACATGCTCCACCATGTTCATAGCAGCCTTATTTATAATAGCCAGAAGTTGGAAAGAACCCAGATGCCCTTCGACAGAAGAATGGATGCAGAAAATGTGGTACATTTATACAATGGAGTA
>NW_021610439.1:0-6099 GCF_004785775.1 Grammomys surdaster | reverse complement strand
GTCTGGAGAGATGGTTCTGTGGATAAAGCCACCTGCCCCCAAGCCTGGAATCGCTCCTCCCCCACCCCCCCCAGCCCAGCACATAGTGGAAAGAACCAACTCCCCCCCACAAGATACAATCTGACTCCCACACATTTATACACTAAAAAATAAAAATGTGGGCTGGAGAGTTGGCTCAGCTACAGTGTACTCATATACATAAAATAAGTCTTTAAATAAAATAAAATGTGTTAAAATGTTTAAGAAAAGGTGGGTCTGTTGATGCTGGAGAGAACACATGTCAGTTTGCTCAGAGGCTGGCCTCTGTTTAATCTTTGCCCTAGGCCCCAGTTACCAATACAGGGGAATGCAGTGTGTGTGTGGACAGTCCGCAGATCTTGCCCTCCGCCCCCACCCCCCAGGCTTCAGCTCCTTCTTTGGAAGATGGAAGGGATTAGGGGATTAGGACAGCTCACTCCCACAGATCTCCATCTGCAGAGCTGGGATCTTACCCAGGCTCACAGGTGGCTTGGCTCTGCCTCCAGGGGCCCCAGAGGGAAGAGGCGGGGCAGAAGCAGAGGGACAGAGACGGGACAGCTTTGCCAGCTGTGCAGCAGCAGCAGCAGCAGGAGGAGGAAGAGGAGGAGGAGAAAGAGGAGGAGGGAGAGGAGGAGAGGGAGGAGGAAGAGGAGGAGGAGGAGAGGGAGGAGGAAGAGGAGAGGGAGGAAGAGAAGGAGGAGGTTCCTGCACAGTGGAAAGACCCATGGGTCATCTCTGCTGAGTCCCTGGCACTCTTCCCAGCAGTTCCATGTAGGGACCAGGACCTGCCAGAGGACAACTTGAGAGTTCGGGAGCCAAGGCCTAGATGAGTGATGTGAAATACCCACATTCAGCTCTAACCCCTACCTAGGAGAGCATCAGAGAACCACTGTCCACCATTTGCCTCCTAGAGGGGTTCTGCAGACAGAGGTGAGACAGTCTTATCAATGTTGCAAAGGTTCCCAGGAGTCTGGCAGCCCTGCCAACTTTTGAGTGGCATCTTAAGAAGAAAGAAGGAACTGGGGGGGACATTCCAGCCAGATGAGCCACAGGATACCTTGTGAAATTTGGATTTCAGATAAACATTCTTTTTGAGACTAGTATATATTTAGCCCATGTAAAGATTCATATATAGTTGGTATGTGCTCATGCTAAAAGTTAATTCAGTGGGGGTTGGAGCGGTTCAGAGCCTGTACTACCCTTCCAGAGGACCTGAGAGGTTCCCATACCTACGTGGGGAGGCTTACAGCTTTCTGTAACTGCAGCTCCAGGGCATCCACCCTTCTGGCATCTTTGGTACTTACATACATGTGGAGTTCACTCATAGAGTCAGACACATACAAATTAAAAAAAAACACAAGTAAATCTTCAACAATTAATTAAATTTTTTTGAATTCTATTTGTCTTGTTAGTTTTATATCTGTATGACATTTATTTATGTAGTATGTAAGAGAGAGTGTGTGTGTGTACACGTGTCTGCATACATGTACCGTGGATGTCAGAAGACATCTTTGTAGGAGTTGCTTTTCCATATACCATGTGGGTCCTGGGGATCAAATTCAGGTTATCAGGCAAGCACCTTTACTCACTGAGCTACCTTGCTAGCCCTTTTTTGTTTTTTTGTTTTTGTTTTTGTTTTTTTGAGACTGTGTCTCAAATAGCCTAGGCTAACTTTTACTACATAGTGGAGGCTAACCTTGGAATCTCGATCCCCCTGCCTTCACCTCCCAAGTGCTGGGGTTACAAGCACACGCTGTCACACTCTGTCTCTATGGGGTTTTGGAAATCAGGTGGGGCAAAGGAAGGGAAAGAGAACAGGGAGGACAGGGAGCTCAATGTTGGGGTGCCCACACAACATGTGGAAGGTCCTAGTTCATCCCCAACATGGGGTGGGGGGGAGGAATGGATGAGAAGGAGGAGGGCAGGGGTGGGGTGACCACCCTCTACTGACTTCCTCTCCCAACTGTGTGCAGAGTACAAGGAGTGCTTCTCCCTGTATGACAAGCAGCAAAGAGGGAAGATTAAGGCCACAGATCTTCTGGTGTCCATGAGGTGCCTAGGGGCTAGCCCCACGCCTGGGGAAGTGCAGCGGCACCTTCAGACTCATGGGATAGGTGAGTGGGCTGGGCAGTCCTGGTGGGTTTGTGAAGGGCCTAGCTGGGAGAAGTGGCGGTGGCAAAAGCTCGGAAGCTTGAGGTGCTGGTGGCAGTGTGCCTCACTGGTCTGTACTGGAGAGGTAGCTAGCTGGCCACATATACTGTGTTTTATCCCACAGGGGACTTTGGTCTCATGTCCCACCAATTCTGTCTCGGCCCCTGAGAAAGCACACTAACAATGGGTCCCAGTGGTTTTTCTCTCTGGTTTTATTTGAGATAGGGTCTCATGTAGCCCAGGCTGGTCTTGAACTTACCTTGTGTTAGCCCAGGGTGACACTGAGTTTGGATTCTCCAGCCTCCACCTCCCGAGTGCTGGGTTTACAGATGTGTACCACCATACCCACCTCCTGTATTTAAGGGGAAACAGCCTTTTGCAGGGGGTTTGGCATGTGCTTAGTCAAAACAGCCCGGTTGTGTGAGCCCTATCCAAGCATGTCTTAAACAAAGATGCCTCCCAGAGCCAGTAAGGTACCCGGGCTCTGGAGCCGACGGAGGACTGAAGAGCAGGACTCAGTCCTTCTGATTTCATAGGCTGACCTAGGAACTGTAACACAGCTGCCAAACTGACAGGAAACCCAGCCCAAGCACTACCAAGCAGCTCTCTCTGCTGCTGTCATTGAGGGAGACTTTCTCTTTTGACTGGAACATATGGGACTTTTATCATCAAAACCAATTTGCATTTCTTTATTTTTAGGAATTAAAAACTCAGGTAGTAGTATACTACACCTGGGGACTGGACACTGGGGCAGGGGTGGGGGGTGGGGACAAGCCCAGAGAAAGAGGTGGCTTTGGAAAGAGCACTTGACCTGGAGCCTGAGTCCACCCCTCAGCACCTGGACCTCAGCATCCTCACCTCTCAGATGGGCTCTCTAGATCTGCTAGGGTGACTGGAGGCCACATGAACATCTCCTCCTACAGGCCTGAGCCCAGGGAGGCAGAAACCTCTCCATTCCAGCTCTGAAGGGGCAGGGGTTACATTAGCTTCTCTTTTCCTTAGAATGGAGGGAACAGTCAGGGGCATTCCCATTTGTTGTGCAAAGTGGTGTGAGGATGGTAGAGCCTGAAGACCAGGGCTTGAGACTCAGCTATCTTTAGTGGATCTGGTGCCTGACAAGAGGAGAATGGACCCACTGACCTGGACCAGGTTCCCTCCATTTTAGAAGCATGGGAGAGAGTACAGGAGGAGGCTCGGTCTGGTCCTGTGCCGTGATTCAACGCTCTGGGTTACTGTCTCTTAGCAAGCAAGATTGGAGGAGGGATTAACCATCATCACGTCTTAGTTGTGTCCTCCTGTGCCCCCCCCCCACCCCGTTGCTATGATAAAATGCCATGACGAAAGCAGCTTAAGGAGAAAAGGTCCATCCCAGCTTGAAGCACTGGATCACATGACCAGAAGGCACCAGCAATGAATGCCTGCATGCTAACTGAATGAATTCACTTCTCCACTCTGCTCTAACACTTGGGAGATCTCCTACCCTAGAGAATGGTGCCTATTTGGTTTCGGACCCAGGACCAGGGACTGAGGTGCCTATTTAACACAACAAAGCAGACCTGGCCTCCAGGTTCTCCCAGCAACCCTCAGTCCCTACCTGGCATATCCTGCCCTCTACCCTGAACTTTCCAGCCCAGGGACTGGGCTGCCCTTCCCCCAGAGGTTCTTCTCTATGTAATCCAGACATTTTGGTCTCTCCCTTACTCTTCTTCTTCTCCTCTCTCTGCAGGAGCACCCTCTCTTTCTCTTCCCCCTCCCCCAACTCTCCCCATGGAGACTCCCTTGACCTCAATCCTTGGGGCCAGTGAACTTACCTGAGATTCCCAATAAACCTGCCTTTAATATAATCTAATCTGGTTTAAACTGGCTCAATTCACCGGCAGTGAAAATAGCCTATCAGTGCCACCCAAAATGACTGTGTCTTTCACATCAGTTAACATAATCAAGGTGACACCCCCCCCCCCCGTATGCCCCACAGAACTTTCACCAAGATTCTAGATTCTGTTAAATCCATACTGTACATCTGTACATGTGTTTTACTTACGGTTTTACTGCTGTGAACAGACACCATGACCAAGGCAAGTCTTATAAGTGACATTTCATTGGGGCTGGCTTGCAGGTTCAGAGGCTCAGTCCATTACGTGGGAACACGGCAGCAACCACACAGGCATGTGCAGGCAGAGCTGAGAGTTCTACATCTTTATCTGAAGGCTGCTAGCAGAATACTGGCTTCTAGGCAGCTAGGATGAGGGTCTTAAAGCCCACACCCACAGTGAGACACCTACTCCAACAAGGCCCCACCTCCAAATAGTGCCACTCCCTGCGCCAAGAACATACAAACCATCACAACATGGTTCCTGATGATCCCTGGGAGGATGAAATGGAGACTTTCTATGCTGTGAATGGCCCATGGTGGGTTCAGGAGGAGGAGCTTCGTCTCCTTTATCATGACCACTGCCTTGAGAACTAGGTAGCGTGGAGCTGGCTTCCCTCAGAACCATTCCCTAGAGCTCACTGGTTTGTGGGGTTTCCTAGACAAGCATGGAGAGCTGGATTTCTCCACCTTCCTGACCATTATGCACATGCAAATCAAGCAAGAGGACCCAAAGAAAGAAATCCTTCTGGCCATGCTGATGGCAGACAAGGAGAAGAAAGGTTACATCATGGCGTCCGAGCTGAGGTCGAAACTCATGAAACTGGGAGAGAAGCTCACTCACAAAGAAGGTACCAGCCTGGCTGGCTCTGAGCCATCTGGGAAGGGTTAGGGAACTCTGGGGAGGGCAGTGTTGTGTTGCCCACCCAAGGCTGTGTAGACAGCAAGATGATGAATGGCCCGGAACCTTGAGAGCAGAGGTAAAGCTGGCTGAAATGTGGGACTGGAGTTTAAGGCAGAACCAGAGGGGAGAGGCATGTGGGTCAAGGTAGAGACAGACCAGTTGGAGTCCTAGAAACAGTGGAGGCTGACTTCCTGTGAGCAGCCGGGGCATCTGCCGGGATTCACAAATGATGAACAAACCTTTCACTGAGGATCTCAACGTGGCTCAGAATGGCTAGCAATGGAGCCTTTTTTTTTTGTTTTTAGAACTTTACTGGTGTGGTTATCAAATGTCAACTTTGTAGGCGATAATGTTGTATCACAATGTCAAAGACATAGCCCCGAGACAGGGGCTAGAGAGATGGCCCCATGGTAGAGTCTGTCCCACAAGCATGAGGATCTGAGTTTGGATCTTGGGAACCCATGTTTAAAACAAAACAAAACAAACAAAACAAAACAAAACAAAACAAAAGCTGGACAGGTGTGTGTGGCTGCCTGTAATTCTAGCACTCATTTGCGGGGCAGAGATGGACTGCCAGGGCAAGCTGGCTAGCTAGACTAAATCCGAACTGTGGGCCCTAGGTTCAGAACGCAGAAGAAAAGTCGAGAGCCATAGAGGAAGATAGCAGACATCAACCTCAGGTTTCTATACATTGGTGCTGGTGCACCTGCACATGAGCCTCCACACAGATGAACGGGCGTACACATGTGCACAGGAACCACACCCACTAAAAGCTATGACACAGGGCACACTGGCAACACAAGAGTTCAATTGATAAAGGGGGACAGCAGAGTGGCTCTTCAGTAGAGCTGAGGCAGAAGGCAGGGTGCAAGAGCCCCTCATCTCCAGGGCCATCTCCTTACCACAGCTGGGTCTGATACAGCCATCCGTGGTATTTCCAAATTGAGAGGCCATTGTGCCTCTGCCCCTAGCATCCCTAGGAACTGGGGGGTGTGGGAGCTTTTCAGGGTTAGCTAGGGAACTCTGTCCTGGCCAGCCACTGAAGTGGTCTTGCCTACCACATTTCTTGCTTCAGAGCAGGATGAGGGCCTGGACCTTGTGAGAGAGCTCTAGGTACAGTCTCGGGCCATTTGCAGTGTCTTTTTTTTTTTTTTTT
>NW_021610438.1:0-1657 GCF_004785775.1 Grammomys surdaster | reverse complement strand
CAAGATATTCCATGACAAAACCAAATTTGCACAATATCTTCCCACAAGCCCAGCACTCCAAAGGATAATTGATGGAAAACGCCAACACAAGGAGGGAAACTACAACCTAGAAAAAGCGAGGAAGTAATCTTCCAACAACCCCAAAAGAAGATAACTATACAAACATAACTTTACCTCTAATAACAAAAATAACAGGAAGCCACAATCATTTTTCCTTAATATCTCTTAACATCAATGGTCTCAATTCCCCAATAAAAAGACGCAGACTATCAGACTGGATACACAAACAAGACCCAGAATTTTGTTGGATACAAGAAACGCACCTCAGTGACAAAGACAGACACTACCTCAGAATAAAAGGGTGGAAAACAATTTTCCAAGCCAATGGTCCCAAGAAACAAGCTGGAGTAGCCATTCTAATATCAAATAAAATCGACTTTCATCCAAAATTAGTCAAAAAAGATAAGGGAAAAATCTACCAAGGTGAACTCTCAATTCTGAACATCTATGCTCCAAATACAAGGGCACCTACATACATAAAAGAAACCTTACTAAAGCTCAAAACACACATTACACCTCACACAATAATAGTGGGGGATTTCAACACCCCACTCTCAGCAATGGACAGATCAAGGAAACAGAAACTAAACCGAGACACTTTGACATTAACAGAAGTTATGAACCAAATGGACTTAACAGACATCTATAGAACATTTCATCCTAAAACAAAATAATTTACCTTTTTCTCAGCACCTCATGGTACCTTCTCCAAAATAGACCATATAATTGGTCACAAAACAACCCTCTACAGATACAAAAAGATTGAAATAATCCCTTGCATCTTATCAGATCACCACGGACTAAGACTGGTCTTTAATAATGACAAAACCAATGGAAAACCCACGTGCACATGGAAACTGAACAACTCTCTACTCAATGATGACTTGGTCAAGGAAGAAATAAAGAAATAAAAGACTTTTTAGAATTCAATGAAAATGAGGACACATCATACCAAAACTTGTGGGACTCCATGAAGGCAGTGATAAGAGGAAAACTCATAGCTCTAAGTGCCTACAAAAAGAAACTGGAAAGAGCACACACGAACAACTTGACTGCACAACTAAAATCTCTAGAACAAAAAGAAGCAAATACACCCAGGAGGAGTAGAAGGCAGGAAATAATCAAACTCAGGGCTGAAATCAACCAAATAGAAACAGAAAGAAAAATACAAAATATCAATAAAACCAGGAGCTGGTTCTTTGAGAAAATCAACAAGATAGATAAACCGTTAGCCAGATTAACCAGAGGGCACAGAGACAGTATCCAAATTAATAAAATCAGAACTGAAAAGGGAGACATAACAGAAACTGAAGAAATTTAAAAAATCATCAGATCCTACTATAAAGGCCTATACTCAACAAAACTGGAAAACCTGGATGAAATGGACAATTTCCTAGACAGATATCAGGTACCGAAGTTAAACCAGGAGCAGATAAACCATCTAAATAGTCCCATAACCCCTCAGGAAATAGCAGCAGTCATTAAAAGTCTCCCCACTAAAAAAAGCCCAGGACCAGATGGTTTTAGTGCTGAATTCTATCAGACCTTCAAGGAAGACCTAATACCAATTCTCTTCAATTTATTCCACAAAATAGAG
>NW_021610437.1:0-3297 GCF_004785775.1 Grammomys surdaster | reverse complement strand
TCCAAATTGTTCTGAAACTTCTTTAATTGGTGTGTGTGTGTGTGTGTGTGTGTGTGTGCGCGTGTGTGTGTGTGTGTGTGTTTTGTGGTTTAGGTATCAGGAACAATATGTACTAATAGAATCAGCTAGGCCATATTTCTTTCATTTCCATTTTGTGGGAAAGTTTGAGGAGCATTGGTGTCAGCTTTTCATTGATATTATTGTGGAATTCTTTTCTAAAAGAATCCAGGCATGAGCTTTCTGATGTTTTTGATGTTTTTGCTGAAAACTTTTAATGACTGCTTCAATTTCCTAAATTACATTATTTACCTGATCTTGATTTAACTTTGGTATATGGAGTCTATCCAGAAAATTTGACATTTCATTAATACTTTCTAATTTTTGGCACCCACCCTTTTGAAATAAGAGTTAAAGACTCTTTGAATTTCCTTGAGGTTTGTTGTAATGTCCAGGTTTTCATTTCTGATTATTCGATTCAAGGTATTTTCTCTCTGATTTTTAGTTAGTTCTGATAAGGGTTTAAATGACTTGTTTATTTTCTCAAAGAACCAGCTGTTGTTATCTTTTTTTTTGATATTTTATTTACATTTCAGATGTTCTCTCCTTACGCCATTTCCCCCCTCCTGCCCAGAAACACCCTATCCCATTCCCTCTCCTCCTGCTTCAATGAGGATGTACCCCCCACACCCAACCACTTCTACCTGCCCACCCTTGAATTTCTCTTCACAGGGCCTCCAGCCTTCATGGGACCAAAGATCTCCTCTCTCACTTATACCTGACAGGACCATCCTCCCTTGAATGTATAGCTGGAGCCATGGGTCCCTCCCTAAGTGATCCCAAGCTCCTGGTTTAGACCCTGGGGGCTCTGGTTGGTTGGTATTGTTGCTCTTCTCATGGGGTCACAAACTATTACAACTCTATCAGTCTTCACTCTAACTCCTCCATTGGGAACCCCATGATCAATTCAATGGTTAGCTCTGAGCATCTGCCTCTGAATATGTCAGACTCTTGCAGATCTCTAAGGAGACAGCCATATCAGACTCCTGTCAGCATGTACCTCCTGACATCCACATCAGCATCTACCTTTGGTGACTACGCATGGGATGGATACCCAGGTGGAATGGTCTCCAGAGGGCCCCTCCTTCAGTTTCTGTCCTATACTTTGTCTCCATATTTGCTCCCTAGAATATTTTGTTACTCCAAGAAGGACTGAAACACCCTACTTTGTCTTCATGAGCTTTATATGGTCTTTAAGTTGAATCTTGGGTATTATAAGCTTCTGGGCTAAAATCCAATAATAAGTGAGTGAAGACCATGTGTGTTCTTTTGTGATTGGGTTACCTCACTCAGGACGATATTTTCTAGTTCCATTTATTTACCTAAGAATTTCATTGTTTTTAATAGCTGAGTAATATTCCATTGTGTAAATGCACCACATTTTTTGTATCCATTACTCAGTTGAAGGACATCTGGTTTCTTTCCAGCTTCTGGCTATTACAAATAAGGATTATATGTACATAGTGGAGCATATGTCCCAGTTATATGTTAGAGCATCTTCTGGATATATGCCCAGGAGTGGTATAGCTGGGTCCTCAGGTAATGATATGTCCGGTTTTCTGAGGAACCACCAGTATGATTTTCAGAGTGGTTGCGCAATCTTGTAATCCGACCAACAATGGAGGAGTGTTCCTCTTTCTCCACACCCTCGCCAGCATATACTATCACCTGACTTTTTTATCTTAGCCATTCTGACTGGTGTGAGGTGGAATCTCAGGGTTGTTTTGATTTGCATTTCGTTGATAACTAAGGATGCTGAACATTTCTTTAGGTGCTTCTTGGCAATTCGTGTTTGTTTCCTCAGTTGATAATTCTTTGCTTAGCTCTATGCCACATTTTAATAGGGTTATTTGGTTGTCTAGAGTCTAATTTCCTGAGTTCTTTGTATATATTGGATATTAGTTGTCTGTCAGATGTGGGATTGTTAAAGATCTTTCCCAGTCTGTTGGTTGCTGTTTTGTCCTATTAACAGTGTCTTTGTCTTACAGAAACTTTGCAATTTTATGAAGTGCCATTTGTCAATTCTTGATCTTAGAGCATAAGCCATTGGTGTTTTGTTCAGGAACTTTTCCCCTATGCCTAGTTGTTCAAGGTTCTTTCCCACCTTCTCCTTTATTAGCATCTACTATCACCTGAGTTTTTAATCTTAGCCATTCTGACTGGTGTGAGATGGAATCTCAGGGTTGTTTTGATTTGCATTTCCCTGACGACTAAGGATGCCGAGCATTTCTTTAGGTGCTTCTCGGCCATTTGAGTTTCTTCTGTTGAAAATTCTTTGTTAAGCTCTATACCCCATTTTTTAATAGGGTAATTTGGTTGTCTGGAGTCTAATTTCTTGAGTTCTTTGTATATATTGGATATTAGCCCTTTATCAGATGAAGGATTGGTAAAGATCTTTTCCCAATTTGTTGGTTGTCGTTTTGTCCTATTGACAGTGTCCTTTGCCTTACAGAAACTTTGCAATTTTATGAAGTCCCATTTGTCAATTCTTCGAGGCTTTTCCCCACCTTCTCTTCTATTAGTTTCAGTGTATCTGGTTTTATGTGGAGGTCCTTTATCCACTTAGATTTGAGCTTTGTACAAGGGGATAAGAATGGATCAATTTTCATTCTTCTACATGTTGTCCTCCAGTTGAACCAGCACCATTTGTTGAAAATGCTGTCCTTTTTCCACTGGACAGTTTTAGCTCCTTTGTCAAAGATCAAGTGACCATAGGAGTGTGGGTTCATTTCTGGGTCTTCAATTCTATTCCATTGATCTTCCTGCCTGTCTCTGTACCAATACCAGGTAGTTTTTATCACTATTGCTCTGTAGTACAGCTTGAGGTCAGGGATGGTGATTCCTCCCGAAGTTCTTTTATTGTTGAGAATAGTTTTCGCTATCCTAGGTTTTTTGTTATTCCATATGAATTTGAGAATTTCCTTTTCTAACTCTGTGAAGAATTGAGTTGGGATTTTAATGGGGATTGCATTGAATCTGTAGATTGCTTTTGGCAAGATGGCCATTTTTATTATATTAATCCTGCCAATCCATGAGCATGGGAGATCTTTCCATCTTCTGAGATATTCTTCGATTTCTTTCTTCAGGGAATTGAAGTTCTTGTTGTACAGGTCTTTCACTTGCTTGGTTAGATTCACACCAAGGTATTTCATATTATTTGCAACTATTGTGAAGGGTGTCATTTCCCTAATTTCTTTTTCAGTCTGTTTATCTTTCATGTAGAGGAAGGCTACTGATTTG
>NW_021610436.1:0-2004 GCF_004785775.1 Grammomys surdaster | reverse complement strand
AGCATCTACCTTTGGTGACTGCACATGGGATGGATACTCAGGTGGAAAGGTCTTCAGACGGCCCCTCCTTCAGTTTTTGTCCCTCGCTTTGTCTCCATATTTGCTCCCTTGAGTATTTTGTTGCTCCTTCTAAGAAGGACCGAATCACCCCCACTTGGTCTTCCTTCTTTATGAGCTTCATGTGGCCTGTGAGTTGCATCTTGGGCATTTCAAGGTTCTGGGCTAATATCCAATAATCAGTGAGTGAATACCATGTGTGTTCTTTTGTGATTGGCTTACCTCACTCAGGATGATAATTTCTAGTTCCATCCATTTACCTAGGAACCTCTCGAATTCATTGTTTTTAATAGCTGAGTAATACTCCATTGTGTAAATATACCACATTTTTTGAATCCATTCCTCAGTTGAAGGACATCTGGGTTCTTTCCAGCTCCTGGCTATTATAAATAAGGCTGCTATGAACATAGTTGAGCATATGTCCTTGTTATATGTTCGAGCATCTTCTGGGTATATGCCTAGGAGTGGTATAGCTGGATCCTCGGGTAATGCTATGTCCAATTTTCTGAGGAACCGCCAGACTGATTTCCAAAGTGGTTGCACCATCTTGCAGTCCCACCAACAATGGAGGAGTGTTCCTCTTTCTCCACACCCTCGCCAGCATCTACTATCACCTGAGTTTTTAATCTTAGCCATTCTGACTGGTGTGAGATGGAATCTCAGGGTTGTTTTGATTTGCATTTCCCTGACGACTAAGGATGCCGAGCATTTCTTTAGGTGCTTCTCGGCCATTCGAGTTTCTTCTGTTGAAAATTCTTTGTTAAGCTCTATACCCCATTTTTTAATAGGGTAATTTGGTTGCCTGGAGTCTAATTTCTTGAGTTCTTTGTATATATTGGATATTAGCCCTCTATCAGATGAAGGATTGGTAAAGATCTTTTCCCAATTTGTTGGTTGTCGTTTTGTCCTATTGACAGTGTCCTTTGCCTTACAGAAACTTTGCAATTTTATGAAGTCCCATTTGTCAATTCTCGATCTTAGAGCATATGCCATTGGAGTTCTGTTCAGGAACTTTTCCCCTGTGCCCAAGTATTCGAGGCTTTTCCCCACCTTCTCTTCTATTAGTTTCAGTGTATCTGGTTTTATGTGGAGGTCCTTTATCCACTTAGATTTGAGCTTTGTACAAGGGGATAAGAATGGATCAATTTTCATTCTTCTACATGTTGTCCTCCAGTTGAACCAGCACCATTTGTTGAAAATGCTGTCCTTTTTCCACTGGACAGTTTTAGCTCCTTTGTCAAAGATCAAGTGACCATAGGAGTGTGGGTTCATTTCTGGGTCTTCAATTCTATTCCATTGATCTTCCTGCCTGTCTCTGTACCAATACCAGGTAGTTTTTATCACTATTGCTCTGTAGTACAGCTTGAGGTCAGGGATGGTAATTCCTCCAGAAGTTCTTTTATTGTTGAGAATAGTTTTCGCTATCCTGGGTTTTTTGTTATTCCATATGAATTTGAGAATTTCCTTTTCTAACTCTGTGAAGAATTGAGTTGGGATTTTAATGGGGATTGCATTGAATCTGTAGATTGCTTTTGGCAAGATGGCCATTTTTATTATATTAATCCTGCCAATCCATGAGCATGGGAGATCTTTCCATCTTCTGAGATCTTCTTCAATTTCTTTCTTCAGAGACTTGAAGTTCTTGTCATACAGGTCTTTCACTTGCTTGGTTAGATTCACACCAAGGTATTTTATATTATTTGCAACTATTGTGAAGGGTGTCATTTCCCTAATTTCTTTTTCAGTCTGTTTATCTTTCATGTAGAGGAAGGCTACTGATTTGTTTGAGTTGATTTTATAACCAGCCACTTTGCTGAAGTTGTTTATCAGGTTTAGGAGTTCTCTGGTGGAAGTTTGGGGGTCACTTAAGTATACTATCATATCATCTGCAAATAGCGATATTTTGACTTCTTCCTTTCCTATTTGTATCCCTTTGACTTCTTTTTG
>NW_021610435.1:0-1095 GCF_004785775.1 Grammomys surdaster | reverse complement strand
ACCATCCCTGACCTCAAGCTGTACTACAGAGCAATAGTGATAAAAACTACCTGGTATTGGTACAGAGACAGGCAGGAAGATCAATGGAATAGAATTGAAGACCCAGAAATGAACCCACACTCCTATGGTCACTTGATCTTTGACAAAGGAGCTAAAACTGTCCAGTGGAAAAAGGACAGCATTTTCAACAAATGGTGCTGGTTCAACTGGAGGACAACATGTAGAAGAATGAAAATTGATCCATTCTTATCTCCTTGTACAAAGCTCAAGTCTAAGTGGATAAAGGACCTCCACATAAAACCAGATACACTGAAACTAATAGAAGAGAAGGTGGGGAAAAGCCTCGAATACTTGGGCACAGGGGAAAAGTTCCTGAACAGAACACCAATGGCATATGCTCTAAGATCAAGAATTGACAAATGGGACTTCATAAAATTGCAAAGTTTCTGTAAGGCAAAGGACACTGTCAATAGGACAAAACGACAACCAACAAATTGGGAAAAGATCTTTACCAATCCTACATCTGATAGAGGGCTAATATCCAATATATACAAAGAACTCAAGAAAGTAGACTCCAGACAACCAAATTACCCTATTAAAAAATGGGGTATAGAGCTTAACAAAGAATTTTCAACGGAAGAAACTCGAATGGCCGAGAAGCACCTAAAGAAATGTTCAATGTCCTTAGTCATCAGGGAAATGCAAATCAAAACAACTCTGAGATTCCATCTCACACCAGTCAGAATGGCTAAGATTAAGAACTCAGGTGATAGTAGATGCTGGCGAGGGTGTGGAGAAAGAGGAACACTCCTCCATTGTTGGTGGGACTCCAAGATGGTGCAACCACTTTGGAAATCAGTGTGGCGGTTCCTCAGAAAATTGGACATAGCATTACCTGAGGATCCAGCTATACCACTCCTAGGTATATACCCAGAAGATGCTCGAACATATAACAAGGACATATGCTCAACTATGTTCATAGCAGCCTTATTTATAATAGCCAGGAGCTGGAAAGAACCCAGATGTCCTTCAACTGAGGAATGGATTCAAAAAATGTGGTATATTTACACAATGGAGTATTACTCAGCTATTAAA
>NW_021610434.1:0-2461 GCF_004785775.1 Grammomys surdaster | reverse complement strand
TAAATAAAGATAAAAGTTGATGAAAATTACTAAAATAGTTCTTAAAACTTTTGGTTAAAATGAAGACAAATAAGGAAAACGAGGATGAGGATATTGAAACTGTTTGCAGAAAATCCTTAAAAATTTGAGATTGAATTGGAAGAATTCATTAGAAAAATTGAAGGTGATTTAAGTAAAACTACACTTTAAATTGAATATTTTCACTATTTTTCCTGAATTTCTCACTAGCTTTTTCCACAGTGTTTTCAATTTTATGAATTTTTAGCCAAGTAAATGTTCAATTTTATCATGAAAAAATGTTTTAAATCACATTCCTTTAAAAATCAAAAGTTCTCCTTATCAATTTTAGATTTTTAATGAATTTTAAGTGCAAATTTCTCCTTTTTCATGAATTTCTTTGATATCTCTTTTGTTTGATTTTTCCACAGTGTTTTGAATGTTATGAATTTTTTCCAAGTAAATGTTCAATTTTATCAGGAAAAACTGTTTTAAGTCACATTCCTTTACAAATCAAATGGTCTCCTTATCAATTTTCTATCATTTCTGAATTTTAAATCAAAATTTCTCCTTTTTCATGAATTTCTTTGATATCTCTTTTGTTTGATTTTTCCACAGTGTTTTCAGTTTTATGAATTTTTTGCCATGTAAATGTTCAATTTTCTCAGAAAAACTGTTTTAAATCACATTCCTTTACAAATAAAATGGTCTCCTTATCAATTTTCTATTTTATATGAATGTTCAATAAAAAATATCTCCATGTTCATAACTTTCTTTGATTTCTCTTCCGTTTGATTATAGTTTATCATTGGCTTTTTAATTTTTCTTCAGGTTTTCACTATTTTTCCTGTATTTTTCACTAGCTTTTTCACAGTGTTTTGAATTTTATGAATTTTTTGCCAAGTAAATGTTCAATTTTATCAGGAAAAACTGTTTTAAGTCACATTACTTTACATATCAAATATTCTCCTTATCAATTTTCTATCTTTTCTGTATTTTAAATCAAAATTTCTCCTTTTTCATAAATTTCTTTGATATCTCTTTTGTTTGATTTTTCAACAGTGTTATCAGTTTTATGAATTTTTTGCCATGTAAATCTTCCATTTTCTCAGGAAAAACTGTTTTAAATCACATTCCTTTACAAATAAAATGGTCTCCTTATCAATTTTCTATTTTTTATGAATGTTCAATAAAAAATATCTCCATGTTCATAACTTTCTTTGATTTCTCTTCCGTTTGATTATAGTTTATCATTGGCTTTTTAGTTTTTCTTCAAGTTTTCACTATTTTTCCTGAATTTTTGACTAGCTTTTTCACAGTGTTTTCAATTTTATGAATTTTTTGCCAAGTAAATGTTCAATTTTGTCAGGAAGAACTGTTTTAAGTCACATTCCTTTACAAATCAAATGGTCTCCTTATCAATTTTCTATCTTTTCTGTATTTTAAATCGAAAGTTCTCCTTTTTCATAAATATCTTTCATATCTCTTTTGTTTGATTTTTCCACAGTGTTTTCAGTTTTATGAATTTTTTGCCAAGTAAATGTTCAATTTTATCAGGAAAAACTGATTTAAATCAAATTCCTTTACAAATAATATGTTCTCCTTATTAATTTTCTATTTTTTATGAATGTTCAATACAAATATCTCCATGTTCATAACTTTCTTTGATTTCTTTTCCGTTTGATTATAGTTTATCATTGGCTTATTAATAGTTCTTCAAGTTTTCACTAATTTTCCTGAGTTTTTCACTAGCGTTTTCACAGTGATTTCAATTTTATGAATTTTTTGCCAAGTAAATGTTCAATTTTATCAGGAAAAACTGTTTTAAGTCACATTCCTTTACATATCAAATGTTCTCCTTATCAATTTTCTATCTTTTCTGTATTTTAAATCAAAATTTCTCCTTTTTCATAAATTTCTTTGATATCTCTTTTGTTTGATTTTTCAACAGGGTTATCAGTTTTATGAATTTTTTGCCATGTAAATGTTCCATTTTCTCAGGAAAAACTGTTTTAAATCACATTCCTTTACAAATAAAATGGTCTCCTTATCAATTTTCTATTTTTTATGAATGTTCAAAACAAATATCGCCAGGATCATATCTTTCTTTGAATTATTTTCCGTTTGATTTTAGTTTATCATTGGCTTTTTAGTTTTTCTTCAAGTTTTCACTATTTCTCCTGAATTTTTGACTAGCTTTTTCACAGTGTTTTCAATTTTATGAATTTTTGGCCAAGTAAATGTTCAATTTTGTCAGGAAGAACTGTTTTAAGTCACATTCCTTTACAAATCAAATTGTCTCCTAATCAATTTTCTATCTTTTCTGTATTTTAAATCGAAAGTTCTCCTTTTTCATAAATATCTTTGATATCTCTTTTGTTTGATTTTTCCACAGTGTTTTCAGTTTTATGAATTTTTTGCCAAGTAAATGTTCAATTTTATCAAGAAAAACTGTTTTAAATCA
>NW_021610433.1:0-2077 GCF_004785775.1 Grammomys surdaster | reverse complement strand
CTCACTGGGGGATTCTAGGCAGGGGCTCTACCACTGAGCCACGCCCCTAGCCCCTCACTGGAGAATTCTAGGCAGAGGCTCTACCACTGAGCCACGCTCCAGCCCCTCACTAGGGGATTCTAGGCAGGGGCTCTACCACTAAGCCACACCCCAGCCCTCACTGGGGGATTCTAGGCAGGGGATCTACCACTGAGCCACGCCCCCAGCTCCTCACTGGGGGATTCTGGGCAGGTGCTTTGATGCTGAGTTCGATTTCCAGTTCACCGTGGTGAGGAAGGAATGGCAGCCATGTAGCTCCTGAGTGGTGTGTGGCATAAGAGCATTGACACCTGGTTATATCTACCAGACATCCAGTAAACAAAGAGCATAGACATGAGACTTTCTGAAGGTCCCACAAATTCCCAAAACAGTATCACTAGCTGGGAACGAAGTGTTCAAACATCTGAGCAAGCCTGACCTGTATCTGAGGGCAGAGAGTTAAGACTTTGCATGCAGGACAGCCTCCTTGAGCCCACAGAGGGTAGAGGCCCAAGTGGCCAACCCATGGGACACTTGATCCCCCATGATCTCTTCCATTTCTATCATTTACATACACCTTTGCTATTTACAAAGGAAAGTTGCTTCCTGTCAGCTTTCCACCCTCCAGCTGTGCCACTATCACTGTGCATCTTGCAGGTGAAATGGACAGTCTGACCCTCTAAAACAACAGGTTCTAGTTCAGTCAGGTGTGGAACTGCAGCATTTGGGAGGCTGAGGTGGGAGGCTTGCTAAGAATTTGAGGTCAACCTGGACTCCATAATAAGTTCCAGGCTGGCTGAAATATATAATAAAACCTTGTCTCAAAATAAAACAGGACCTGTTGAGATGGCTCTGTGGGTTACGGTGCTTACAGGCAAGCCTGACGACCTGAGTTGGATCCTTGGGACCCACATGGTGAGAAACAACTGCTATAGCAGTCCTTTGACCTCCACAGGCATGCAATGGTTCACATCAGCTCCCACCCCCACAAATACATGAAACAACATGAAAATAATAAAATCTCCCTTTCTCTGAACAGCATCACTAGCTGGGGACCAAGTGTTCAAACATCTGAGCAAGCCTGACCTGTATCTGAGGGCAGAGAGTTAAGACCTTGTAAGTAGAAGAACATGTGCTATGCAGGGACTCCTGGATTGGGTGGGCACTCAGTCTTTCTTCCCAACATGACACGGCTCCACGTCCTACTTTCTCAGAGTCTGGAGGCTCTCTTGAAGCTACAGCAGACCTTCAGTAATAACCCACAAGGGCAATGGTTAACTCAGTCTTTGCTTATGGATGGCCGTAGATTACCTACCCATAATCCCTCTCCACCACTCCTGCCTCACCTAAGTGTACCACCTGCTCTTGGTTCCCAATGGCTCAATGTGAAAAAAGGGACGAGTCTCCCATGAGCTCATTTTCCCTGTTTCTTCTTTAGCTGGAGGATGAGCTTTCTGTTACCATCCCATACCTGCAGTTTTTGTATCAACAGATTCAAATAAGAACTGCAAAAAAATTTTTTTATAAAGGATTGTATCTGTACACACACACACACACACACACAAGAAAAAAAAGATATTTATAATATTTTTCTGGCTCTTTGCTGCTAGAGGGCCACCATCATGGGTTGCACGCACACACCTGTGTCTTATAGCTGTGATGAAACACCACAACCAGAGGAACTTGGGGAGAAAAGGTTCGTTCAGCTTACACGTCCATATTGCTGTTCATCACTGGAGGAAGTCAGGACAGGACCTGAAGCATAGCAGGAATCTGGAGGCAGGAGCTGATGCAGAGGCCATGGAGGATTGCTGCTTACTGGCTTGCTCAGATTGCTTTTCTTATAGAACCCAGGACAAATCCAGGGATGGCTCCATCCACAGTGGGCGGGGCCCTCCTCCATCATTCACCAATTAAAAAAATGCTCTATAGTCTTGTGTACAGCCAGATCTTTTGGAGACCTTTTCTTTCCTCCCTCTCTTTCTCTCTTTCTCTCTTTCTTTCCTTCCTTCCTTCCTTCCTTCCTTCCTTCCTTCCTTCCTTCCTTCTTTCCTCCCTC
>NW_021610432.1:0-1122 GCF_004785775.1 Grammomys surdaster | reverse complement strand
GGAAGAAAATCAGATAAAAAGTGCGTAGCTTGAAAAGAAAAAAAATACGTATTAATATATCATTATTGTGTATGAACATTCAAGTTAATTATGATAGTTAGTATTTGCCGGGTCCAGGGAGTGGCACAATTAGACGGTATGGTCCTCTTGGACTAGGAGTATCACTGTGGGTGTGGGCTTTAAGTCATTCATCCTAGCTGCCTGGAAGCCAGTATTCTGTTTGCTAGCAGTCTTCAGGAGAAAGGGGACCAAAAAATGGAGCAGAGATTGAAGAAAGGGCCATATGGGGACTGCCCCATGTGGGGATCCATCCTGTCTCCAGACACCAAACCATACACTGTTGCTGTGGTCGAGAAGCACTTGCTGATTGGAACCTGATGTAGCTGCTCTTTGGGAGGTCCAGCCAACAACTGACCCATGCAGATATGGATGCTTTGAACCAACCATTGGACTGAGCTCAGGGACCCCATGGGTTTCACGCCTTACGCAGGCACACAATCAAGCAAAGCTCCCAAGAAGAACCAGGAAACAGGAAACCGGGGCCATCTTGCAATGGTGAACGCGGCTCCTGACAACTCCCCCTTTTTTATGAAATTGCTGCAACAATTTTCTAACTGTTATTTCGCCGATCAAGCCCACTGTTCTACCAGTAAGGCATTCAAGGCAGTTAAACAGTATTGAGACCCTCCACACTTATGTCCCGTGCAATGGGAACCCGAGCCCTGGGAAGTGTGGAGGACTATCACTCAGGATTCCTGGTGCAATGGGAACACGAGCCCTCAGGATATCCCATTGAATGATAGTGTCTCATTGTTTAAGCATATTTAACCAAGCTTGAGGGGATGTTCCCTGCTCTAAGGCAAGCAGTGTTTGAGTGATAAGTTATGTTGTTTTTTAAATTTGGAGAGCAACCAGAGTGTGATCAGCACTCCCCCAAAGATCATACAGCCAAACATTCCCACCCCCACCCACTCCTTAAAAAAGGAGAAGGCGGACGTGAGTCAGGAAGTGAAGTCTCCAACATCAATCGGGTTTATTCTGGTCCCATTCAAAACAGCAATCTTGAGCAGGAGTTCTTCTTGTAGCTCCTCAGCCTGTTGTGACCAATTTCCTTGCAAAAAA
>NW_021610431.1:0-1232 GCF_004785775.1 Grammomys surdaster | reverse complement strand
TCTATGACTGATGACTATGGATATTTCAGCTTTATTTATTTCTGATTACCTATTAACTATGCCAGATGACTATGGATTATTCATGATCATTTATTTCTGACTTACTATTTTCTATGACGGATGACTATTGATATTTAAGATTTATTTATTTCTGATTTACTATTAACTATGACAGATGACTATTGATCATTCATGTTCATTTATTTCTTACTTATTATATTCTATGACGGATTACTATTGATATTTAAGCTTTATTTATTTCTGATTTACTATTAACTATGATTTATGAGTATTGATTTTTCATTCTCATTTATTTCTGATTTACTATTATCCACGAATGGTGAATATTGATTATTCCTGTTCATTTATTCCTAACATACTATTATCTATTATCCACGAATGGTGAATATTGATTATTCCTGTTCATTTATTTCTGACTTACTATTATCTATGAAAGATGACTATTGAGATTTCAGCTTTATTTATTACTGATTTCCTATTAAATATGACTGATGACTATTGGTTATTCATGTTCATTTATTTCTTATTTACTATTATCCAATAATCTTGAATATTGATTATTCCTGTTCATTTACTTCTGACATACTATTTTCTATGTCTGGTGACTGATGACTATTTTTTTTAAGTTGTTTCGGCTTTTTTGTTTGTTTGTTTTTGGTTGCTGTAGAATATATATATATTAGAATATGTACATACACACACACACACATACATACACACACACACACTCACATATATTTTCTTGTTTTCACCACTTCACCCACTGGGCTCCAACCAGACCACTTTGCCATTCTTTCTTTTCTTCTCTGTTCTTCTTTGTATTTCTTTCTTGTGTCCTCCCACTAAGAGCTGGAACTCATGATCCTCCTCCTGTCTCAGTCTCTCAAGTGCTGGACTACAGTGGCTTTGCCTTGTGTGTCCTGGGAACTTGCTCTGTATACTAGGCTGACTTTGAACTCACGGGGAAGATCCAGCGTGCACCTGCATGCCTCCAATCCCAGCACTCGGGAAGCAGAGGCAGGTAAATCTTTAAGTTTGAGGCCAGCCTTGTCTGCAATGTGGGTTCCAGGACAGCTAGTCCTACACAGAGAATCCCTACCTTGAAAAAAAAATTTAAAGGTTTTTTCTCCCTCTTTTAGTAGAATCGTCTCAACGCCATTTATTTTGGCCGATCCTTTTTCCAGCGACTAGTAACGCCATTCCCATTATAA
>NW_021610430.1:0-1852 GCF_004785775.1 Grammomys surdaster | reverse complement strand
TAAAATGTCACAGGTAACATGATTTAGGTGTTTTCAGCTGTGTTGTACTTGTCTATATGTCTGGATGTAAGAATGTGCTGCATTTCGGATACCTTTACAGTAGGTTTGTTCAGTACGTTCTATAATGCTTTTCTCTTGGTATCGAGCAACTTACTTGGATATTCCATATGAAACAAAGAAAGATACATGGTCGGATGGTACAAGTGGTTCAGCTTTAATCCAAAAACACTTCACAACTAAAATGTCACAGGTAACATGATTTAGGTGTTTTCAGCTGTGATGTACTTGCTATAGGTCAGGAAGTAAGAATGTGCTGCCTTTGGCTTATCTTTACAGCAGGTTTGTTCAGTATGTTATATAGTGCTTTACTGCTGGAAACTAGCAACTTACTTGGACATTCCATATGAAACAAAGATACATGGCCGGATGGTACAAGTGTTTCTGCTCTAAACCAAACACACTTTCTATGTGAAATGACACATGTAACATGATTTAGCTGTTTTCAGCTGTGTTGTATTTGTCTATATGTCTGGAAGAAAGAATGTGCTGCATTTCGGTTACCATTACAGTAGGTTTGTTCAGTACATTCTATATTGCTTTTTGGCTGGAATTGAGCAACTTACTTGGACATTCCTTATGTAACAATGAAAGATACATGGCCGGATGGTACAAGTGTTTCTGCTCTAAACCAAACACACTTTCTATGTGAAATGACACATGTAACATGATTTAGGTGTTTTCAGCTGTGTTGTATTTGTCTATATGTCTGGAAGTAAGAATGTGCTGCATTTCAGGTACCTTTACAGTAGGTTTGTTCAGTACGTTCTATAATGTTTTTCTGCTGGAATCTAGCAACTTACTTGGACATTCCATATGTAACAATGAAAGGTACATGGCCGGATGGTACAAGTGTTTCTGCTTTAAGCAAACACACTTTCTAAGTGAAATGAAACATGTAACATGATTTAGGTGTTTTCAGCTCTCTTGTACTTGCCTTTATCTCTGGAAGTAAGAATTTGCTGCATTTCACATATCTCTACAGGAGGTTTGTTCAGTACGTTCTATAATACTTTTCTGCTGGAATGTAGCAACTTACTTGGATATTCCATATGAAACAAAGAAAGATACATGGTCCGATGGTACAAGTGGTTCAGCTTTAATCCAAAAACACTTCACAACTAAAATGTCACAGGTAACATGATTTAGGTGTTTTCAGCTGTGATGTACTTGCATATAGGTCTGGAAGTAAGAATGTGCTGCCTTTGGCTTATCTTTACAGCCGGTTTGTTCAGTGTGTTCTATAGTGCTTTTCTGCTGGAAACTAGCAACTTACTGGGACATTCCATATGAAACAAAGAAATATGGCCGGATGGTACAAGTGTTTCTGCTTTAAACCAAACACACGTTCTATGTGAGATGACACATGTTACATGATTTAGTTGTTTTCAGCTCTGTTGTACTTGCCGTTATCTCTTGAAGTAAGAATGTGCTGCAATTCAAGTATCTCTACTGGAGGTTTGTTCAGTACGTTCCATAGTGCTTTTCTGCTTGAATCAAGCAACTTTCTTGGACATTCCATATGTAACATTGAAAGATACATGGCCGGATGTTACAAGTGTTTCTGCTTTAAGCAAACACACTTTCTAAGTGAAATGAAACATGTAAAATGATTTAGGTCTTTTCAGCTCTCTTGTACTTGCCTTTATCTCTGGAAGTAAGAATGTGCTGCATGTCGGGTGTCTTTACAGTAGGTTTGTTCTGTATGTTCTATAGTGCTTTTCTTCTGGAAACTAGCAACTTACTTTGACATTCCATATGAAACAATTAAAGATACATGGCCGGATGGTACAAG
>NW_021610429.1:0-1312 GCF_004785775.1 Grammomys surdaster | reverse complement strand
AAGAGCTGAAAACACATAAATCATGTTACATGTGACATTTCAGTTAGGAAGTGTGTTTGGTTTAAAACAGAAACACTTGTAACATCCGGCCATGTATCTTTCATTGTTTCATATGGAATGTTCAATAAGTTGTTAGATTCCAGCAGAAAAGAACTATAGAACGTATTGAACAAAGCTAATGTAAAAATACGAGAATTGCAGTGTATTCCTACTTCCAGAGATAAAGGCAAGTACAACAGAGCTGAAAACACCTAAATCATGTTACAAGTGATATTTCAGTTAGGAAGTGTGTTTGGTTTAAAGCAGAAACACTTGTAACATCCAGCCATGTAACTTTCATTGTTTCATACTGAATGTACAAGTATGTTGTTAGATTGCAGCAGAAAAGCAATATAGAATGTACTGAACAAAGGTAATGTAAAAATTCTTGAATTGCAGTGTATTGTTACTTCCATAGATAAAGGCAAGTACAACAGAGCTGAAAACACCTAAATCATATTACATGTGACATTTCAGTTAGGAAGTGTGTTTGGTTTAAAGCAGAAACACTTGTAACATCCAGACATGTATCTTTCATTGTTTCACATGGAATGTCCAAGTAAGTTGCTAGATTCCAGCAGAAAAGTACTATAGAACATACTGAACAAAGCTAATATAAAAATACTCGAATTGCAGTGTATTCTTACTTCCAGAGATAAAGGCAAGTACAACAGAGCTGAAAACACCTAAATCATGTTGCATGTGACATTTCAGTTAGGAAGTGTGTTTGGTTTAAAGCAGAAACTCTTGTACCAACCGGCCATATATCTTTCATTGTTTCATATGTAATGTTCAAGTAAGTTGCTATATTCCAGCAGAAAATTACTGTAGAACATACTGAACAAAGCTAATATAAAAATACGCGAATTGCAGTGTATTCTTAATTCCAGAGATAAAGGCAAGTACAACAGAGCTGAAAACACCTAAATCATGTTACATGTGATATTTCAGTTAGGAAGTGTGTGTGGGTTAAAGGAGAAAGAGTTTTAACATCCGGCCATGTATCTTTCATTGTTTCATACTGAATGTTAAAGTATGTTGCTAGATTCCAGCAGAAAAGCAATATAGAACGTACTGAACAAAGCTAATGTAAAAATACACGAATTGCAGTGCATTCTTTCTTCCAGAGCTAAAGGCAAGTACAACTTAGCTGAAAACACCTAAATCATCTTACATGTAACAATTCAGTTAGGAAGTGTGTTTGGTTTAAAGCCGAAACTGTTGTACCATCCAGCCATGTATCTATATTGTTTCACATGGAAAGTTCAAGAAA
>NW_021610428.1:0-2215 GCF_004785775.1 Grammomys surdaster | reverse complement strand
AATGGACAGATGAAAATATTAGTAATATAAATGTTGATCATAAATAACCAACATAGGGCAGGAGAATGAGATAACTCAGAAGTGGAAAGCTCTGGCTTGTCTTCCACATAATGGTGGTCAATTTCAAATATCTACATGGGGACTAACAACTACCCGTAACATGAAGATCAAGAGTTCTGAGGCCACATTCTGGCAAAACTAAAGATGAGGCACATATGACAATCATATTCATCCACAGAGGCAAAATACTCCTATTTTCCAAAAATGTTAGGATAAACACACGAGTAAGGCAAAACATCATACATCATCCAATGACTCTGAAGCCTCAGGTAGTATTGCTATCATGAGCATATGCCATCCTTAGAAATAGAATATAACCTACATATTTGGACAAATTTCAAAATTAAAGAAATTGATGAAGAGCAGCACAGAAGCCTGTACTTATTTTACAATAACATGTCAGGTGGCTTGTGTGGATTCTATATCTACTATGAGGACAGGAAGGGCTTCACAGAAAAATTTTGTCCTGGACTCCTAAAACAAAACTAATAAAGTTAAAAATATAAAACCAACAGGCTTGCAAAATAGATTAACATTGAATAACAAATATTTATACAGTATCTTATGTGATTTAGGGACAGAGACCAAATGGTGAATGTATGGGGTCATGAGAACAAAGCTGAAGGATCAAATTCGACAACCACACAGTTGACACACAGAACAAAATTTGTCCTACCTAAAGAAATGCAGGATGTGGCTATAGCAGAGATTGAGGGAATGGCCAATGAAAACTTGCCCAACTAGAGACCCACCTTACTAGCAAGCTTTAATCCATAACATTATTAAGGACACACTGTTATGCTCCCACACAGGAGCCTTGCATAATTGTCCATTGAGAGGCTCCACCCAGCAGCTGACTGAAACAGCTGCAGAGAACCACAGTTAAACATTGAATGGACCTGGGGACTTTTGTGGAAGAGTTGGGGGAAGGATTGAAGTTTCTCAAGAGGATAGGAACTGCACAGTAAGACCAACAAACTCAAATATTACACAGCTTTTAAAAACAATGAATTCGAGAAATTCTTAGGAAAATGTACGGAACTAGAAAATATCAACATGAGTGAGGTGACCCTATCACAAAAGAACACACATGGCATGTACTCAATGACAATTGGATATTGGCCCAAAAGCTCACACTCTCTGAAAATCCAAAAATCGAATAGTAACCCAGGAATAAAACTTTAAAACAAACAAGACAAACCCAGAAACCAGTACCTAGACCAATCATCACCTCAAACCCAGATACCTAGATACCAGCATAGGAATATAATAAATAACAGCAAGGAAAATATGTCATCAAGAAATAAAAGCTAGCTGGGCTGTGGTGGTGCATGCCTTTAATCCCAGCACTTGGGAGTCAGAGGCAGGCAGATTTCTGGTTCGAGGCCAGCCTGGTCTACAGAGTGAGTTCCAGGACAGCCAGGGATACACAGAGAAACCCTGTCTCAAAAAAAATGTAGGATGGTCCATTTTACAAACAACAAAGAGAACAGATATCCTCTCAAGGCTGACTACAGTGCAATCCCACTCATCTTCATCTTGCCACAACATCACCCGTGATGGATTCATGGAGAGACAGGAGCATTTGTGAGAAACTAAAGAATGGGAAAGACTAAATATAGGAATGTAAGACACATTGTGATTCAATCATTTATTCAAATGAGGTAAGGAAGGTAGTTCAGGTATTTGTGGTGGCCATGCAAACCAGAAGATCTGAATTCCATTAAAAGGATCCTTGAAGAAAACCTAAGATGCTGATTGGAACTAATAATCTGTGTGAGTTATGTGATTATATACAGATTCATTGAGCATGCTCAGGAATGAGAGACACCATTATGCAAATCATCCTCTATGGATTTGCTATATCTATCCCTTTGATATAACTTGGTCTCTCACACCAAGTAAACAAGACTATAAAAATTTCCAACACAGTCATCCTCAAGTACTTACACAAACGCTCACACACACACACTCACAGAGAGAGAGAGAGAGAGAGAGACAGAGACAGAGACAGAGGCAGAGAGAGACAGAGATAAATATAGAGACAGAGAGAGAGAGAGACAGAGAGAGAGACAGAGAGAGAGAGACAGAGAGAGAGAGAGAGACAGAGAGAGAGAGAGAGAACACACAATACAGACACACACAAAACACAGAC
>NW_021610427.1:0-1624 GCF_004785775.1 Grammomys surdaster | reverse complement strand
GCAGAGTGGCTGGATATAATCACTACTCAGTAACAAATCAAATCAAATCAAATAAATCAGTAGCCTTCCTTTATACCCCATAGGAAGAACAACAATATCAAACAACCAGGCTTCCCAGAGGTCCAGGGACTAAACCACCAACCAGTGAATACACATAGAGAGACCCATAGTTCCAGCTGCATATGTAGCAGAGTCAATGGGAGGGAGAACCTTGGTCCTGTGAAGGCTCGATGGCTCAGTGTAAGAGAATGCTTGGATGGTGAGTCAGGAATTGTTTTTAATAGCTAAGTTCATTGTGTAAATGAACCACATTTTCTGTATCCATTCTGGGTAGTTTTCACCTTCTGGCTACTATAAACGAGGCTGCTATGAACATAGTGGGACATGTGACCTGGTTGTATGTTGGAGCATGTTTTTGGAGGGAAGGTGGGAGTGGGTAGGTGAGTGGGGGAGCACCTTCATAGAGGCAGGGAGAGAGTGGATGGTATAGGGGTTTTCCAAAGGGGAGACCTGGAAAGGGGAATACATTTGAAATGTAAATAAAGTAAAATACACAGTAAAAAAAGAACTTCTAACACAAAAAAATAAAAACTTTTCTCTGACAAAAAAGAGTGCCAACCAAAAAAGAGCAGGATCAGATGGTTTTAGTGCAAAATTCTATAAGACCTTCAAAGGAGACATAATACCAATACTTCTCAAACTATTCCACAAAATATAAACAGAAGGAACACTACACAATTCATTCTATGAAACCACAGTTCCCCTTATACCTAAACTACACAAAAACCCAATAAAGAAAGAGAACTTCAAAACAATCTCACTTATAAATATCAATACAAAAAAATCAATAAAATTCTTGCAAACCAAATCCAAGAACACAGCAAAACGATCATTCACTATGATCAAGTAGGCTTCATCCCAGGGATGCAGGGATGGTTCAAAATACACAATTCCACCAATGTAATCCACTGTGTAAAGAAACTAAAAGGAAAAAAATCCCACATGATGATCTCATTAGATCAGGAATCCCAGGCTCATACATAAACACAGTAAAAACAATATACAGCAAACCACTAGCCAACATCAAACTAAATGGAGAGAAACTTGAAGCAATCCCACTAAAATCAGGGATTAGACAAGGCTGCCCACTCTCTCCCTATCTATTCAATATAGTACTTGAAGTCCTAGACACAGCAATCAGACAACAAAAGGAGGTCTAAGGGATACAAATTGGAAAGGAAGAAGTCAAAATATCACTATTTGCAGATGATATGATAGTATACTTAAGTGACCCTAAAATTTCCACCAGAGAACTCCCAAACCTGATAAACAACTTCAGCAAAGTGGCTGGGTATTACATTAACTCAAACAAATCAGTGACTTCTTCTACTCAAAGGATAAAGAGGCTGAGAAATAAATTAGAGAAACAACACCCGTCACAAAAGCCACAAATAATATAAAATATCTTGGTATAACTCTGACCAAGCAAGTGAAAGATCTGTATGACAAGAACTTCTTCAAGTCTCTGAAGGAAGAAATCAAAGATCTCAGAAGATTAAAAGATCTCTCACACTTATAGATTGGCAGGATTAGTACAACAAAAATGGCCATCTTCCCAAATCAA
>NW_021610426.1:0-3182 GCF_004785775.1 Grammomys surdaster | reverse complement strand
TAGCTCTGAAAGTAAGAACGTGCTGAATTACGCTTATCTTTACATTAGGGTTGTTCAATACGTTCTAATGTGCTTTTCTGCTGGAATCTAGCAACTTACTTGGACATTCCATATGAAACCAAGTAAGATTCATGGCCGGGTGGTACAAGTGTTTCTGCTGTAAACCAAACACACTTCCTAACTGAAATGTCACATGTAACATGATTTAGGTGTTTTCAGCTAAAAACTTACTGTCCAATGATTTGTGATTACATGCCTGATCAGAAAAATAAATAGGAAGTTGATGAATATTGTTTCAAACCAATCAGATTTTGCTCGATGAACAGAGACAATAGATAATCTCTTTGTGTTATGATGGTAACATTATAATTCCACTCTTAGAAACCATAGAAGGTACAGGAAACTCAAGGGAATAATAAGCATTAAACAGATCACAATATGGCATTCTTTGTATAGTTCTTTTTGTTTCTACATGGTTGATTTCAGCCCTGAGATTGATCATTTCCTGCTGTCTACTCCCCTTCGATGTTTGCTTCTTTTTGTTCTAGAGTTTTAAGGTGTGTTGTCAAGCTCCAGTTTCATTTTGTAAGCACTTAGAGTTATAAGTTTTCTTCTTAGCACTGCTTTCATTGTGTCCCATAAGGTTTGGTATCATGTGTCTTCATTTTCACTGGATTCTTTAAAGTCTTTAATTTCCTTCTTTAGTTCTTCCCTGACCACATTATCATTGAGTAGAACGTTGTTCAGTTTCCATATGAATGTGGGGCTTTCCATTGTTTTTTCATTATTGAAGACCAGCATTATTCCATTGTGATCTGATAGGATGCATGGGATTATTTCAATTATTTTGTATCTCTTGAGGCCTGTTTTGTGACTAAGGGCTACCCCCAACTAATTATTAGTTCTATTTTGGAGAAGGTACAACGAGGTGCTAAGTAAATGTATATTCTTTTGTTTTAGGGTAAAATGTTCTATAGATATCTTTTAAATCCATTTGGTTCACAACTTCTGTTAATTTCACTGTATTTCTGTTTAATTTCTGTTTCCATGATTTGTTTATTGCTGAGAGTGGGGTGTTGAAGTCTCCCACTATTATTGTGTCACATGCAATGTGTGCTTTGAGCTTTAGTAAGGTTTCTTTTATGAAAGTGAGAGCTCTTGCATTTGGCACATAGATGTTCAGAACTGAGAATTCATGTTGGTTGACTTTTTCTTTGATAAGTATGAAATGTTCCTTTTTTTGATAGCTTTAAGTAGAAAGTCAATTTTATTTGATATTAGAATGGGCTACATCAGCTTGTTTCTTAGGACCATTTGCTTGAAATTTTTTTCCAGCCTTTTTCTCTAAGATAGTGTCTGTCTTTGTCACTGAGGTGGGTTTCTTGTATGCAGCAAAATGCTGTGTCCTGTTTTCCTATCCAGTCCATTAGCCTATGTCTTTTTACTGGGGAATTGAGTCCATTGATGTTAAGAGATGTTAAACAGAGGAGATTGTTGCTTTCTGTTACTTTTGTTATTAGCTGTGGCGTTGTTTGTGTGGCTATCTTCTTTTGGATTTCTTGGAAGAGGATTACTTTCTTGCTATTTCTAGGGTATAATTTCCCTCCTTGTATTGGAGCTTTCCCTCTATTATCTTTTGTAATGCTGGGTTTGTGGAAAGATATTGTGTAAATTTGGTTTGTCCTGGAATATCTTGGTTTCTCCATCTATGGTAATTGAGAATTTTGCTGCGTATAGTAGCCTGGGCTGGCATTTGTGTTCTCTTAGGTTCTGTATGACATCTGTCCAGGATCTTCTCACTTTTATAGTATCTGGTGAGAAGTTTGATGTAATACTAAGAGTTCTGCCTTTATATGTTACTTGGCCTTTTTCTTTTCCTGCATTTAATATTCTTTCTTTGTTTTGTGCATGTGGTGTTTTATTATGTGATGGGAGGTATTTCTTTTCTGGTCTAGTTTATTTGGTGTTCTGTAGACTTCTTGTATGTTTATGGGCATCTCATTCTTTAGGTTAAAGAAGTTTTCTTCTATAACTTTTTTGAAAATACTTATTGGCCCTTTAAGTTGGGAATCTTCACTCTCTTCTATCCTTATTATCCTTAGGTTTGTTCTTCTCATTATGTCCTGGATTTCCTGGATGTTCTGTGTTAAGAAATTTTTGCAGTTTTCATTTTCTTTGACAGTTGTGTCAATATTTTCTATGGTATCTTCTACACCTGAGATTCTCTTTTCTATCTCTTGTATTCTGTTGGTGATGCTTGTGTCCATGACTCCAGATCTTTCCTAGGTTTTCTGTCTCACTTTGAGATTTCTTTATTGTTACTACTTCCATTGTTACATCCTAGTTGGTTTTGTTCAATGCCTTCATCTGTTTGTGTGTGTGTGTGTGTGTGTGTGTGTGTGTGTGTGTGTGTGTGTCTTCTCTTGTAATTCTTTAAGGGAGTTTTTGTGTTTCCTCTTTAAGGGCCTGTTTACCTGTGTTCTCCTCAATTTCTTTGAAAGTGTTATTTATGTCCTTCTTAAAGTCCTCTGTCATCATCATTATAAGTAATTTTAAAACTGTATTTTGCTTTCCATGTGATATGGGGAATTCAGGACTTTCCAATGTGGAACAACCAGGTTCTGATGATGCCAAGTACTCTGGGTTGCTGATGCTTATGTTCTTGTGCTTGCCTTTCACCATCTAGATCTTTTTACTGCTACCTGCGCTGTCTCTGACTGGAGCCTGTCTTTCCTATTATCTTGGATGTGTCAGAACTGTTTGGGGTGGGTGTTGCTGATGGGGTTAGAGCTGAGGCTCAAGATCTGCTCAGTACTCAGGTTCAGACCTGAAAGAATCAATATTCCAAGCCAGGAGTGAATTTCTGGGTACCACTGGGTCCCAGTTACTCCCTGTTGGGGGCGGGTATTGTTGTCTCTTTACCTAAGATAGTGTCCGGGTTAGAGCTCCTGCAAGGCCCACTTCCTCTGGGTTTTATGAGATTGGGTGCAGTGCTGCTGCCTGGCAACAACAAGAAAAAATATACACTTTTCTTTACAAATCTTAGTATGGTAAAATAGTAAATAATAGGTATTAAGTGCTCTACATATGCCAAGCACCACTGACATGTTTCTCATGTGTTAAATATAAATATATATATATATATATATATATATATTATATATATATGTATATAAATATAT
>NW_021610425.1:0-1154 GCF_004785775.1 Grammomys surdaster | reverse complement strand
AGTGTTTGGGTGAGCTCAGTAAGGGCTCAGGGTCCTGTCAGGTGAAAAGTATCTGCAAATTACCTAATTTCAGTATGAAGCCAAAAACCAAAACAACCAAACAAACAAGCAAACAAACAAACAAAACTTGTTCTCTAAAGGCGTTATTTAATTGGCAATATTATGGGTACCCTTCCATGTAGAATAGACTGTTCATTCCACTTCCTGTTTAGTACTGTTCTGTGAAATTATCCACCTTGGGCTCCAGTAGGAACCAGGGGAATGCCTGCAGGATGCTGTGTGCAGAGCACAGACAAGAAGGAAGTCCTGACTCAGTGAGCACAGGGTCCTTGCCCACAAAGGGGAGGAGCTGGACGTTAATCAGAGGTGAGTTGGATTGGTAGGTCCTGCCAAGGGCCGGCCTGGAAGAGAAATGTGTAGGCTCCTGGAATTCAGAAACAATTGCTATAAAAATACACATCTCTGCCGATCTCGAAAAGGTGTGCATCTAGACGGGAAGCCTGTGTCAGGAATCACTAAGCTGAGTTTCTTCAGCACACCCTAACCCTAAGGGAGGAGCACATGTCACTCAAGAGCAACTGGGCAGTCAGAGCCTCAAGAAGTACCTGCCAGTCAGAAGAGGGGGAGGGTTTTTCCGGTATTAGCACTTCAGGTTCCCTGCAGTGGGGCAGACTTCAGTGATTCTGGGCTCTGACTGTTGCTGCTGGCTACTGTGAGGAAAGCTCAGACAGGCTCTGAAGTTGCTACATGGAGAGGATATAGTCATTTCCCACAATGGTAAGGAGCGGGAGCTGTTGAGGTGGGTCCTACCCAGGGCTGCATGGGAACCAGAAGTTAGGTGCAGCCACCTGTACATTCCCTCCCCCATGATATTAGTCACTTCTGGACCCAGCGGTGGTACCTGAAAAACTACACTCTCTGCTGAATCTGTCCAAAGTGTCTGAAGCAGGAGCTTGTGTATAGAAACTCCGTTGGCGGGATACCAGTGCAGACAGGCAGCTGAATCTTTAGCCTTTTAGAAAAATGTTTGAGACAAGCTATCTTGTCGCCTAGATCCCAGTCTCATATTTCCCGGGGGCAATGACCCTACTTTCCTTTTCATTAAACTTTCTAAATGCTTTAGTTACAGTGCTGTACCACAAGAGACCTTTAAA
>NW_021610424.1:0-1215 GCF_004785775.1 Grammomys surdaster | reverse complement strand
AGAGAAATCTTGAGGCAGAGACTTGTTCTCTCTGCCCTCTCTCTGGGATCTGGGGAGCATGGCCAAGTTACAGTCCCACATAGGGGAACCCATTAAGGCTGTATGTATACCCAGGCCACAGCTCGGGTGAGCACAATGTGTGGAAGTCCTCAGGAGTACAGCAGTTGAGTTGTTCCTGATGGTACTTGTGAGGTGGTGGATGAATGAGCAAATTGCTCAGTAGTAAATATTATGGAGGGTGGTAGGAACCATCCTTCCTTTGGGTTGCAGGTGGCCTCCCACCTAAGAGAACTCAGAGCAGGCCTGCCTGAAAAGAGAGCTGTCTTGGTTGTGTCAGAGCAGATCCCTCCAGGAATCTTCGTAGGGAGGGAGAAGTGGAAAACAATGGCAGGCTTCTCTCCTGGATTTTGTTCAAGGACTCTTCTTCTAGGAGCTGTGACTTAAGGGCAGTGAAGGGGTGGACTTCTGGAGATGCTCAGTGCTCATGAAAGGAAGGCTTGCTGGTGGACAGAGAAATGCATTTCTCACAGGACCATGGCATACATCATCTTGTAAACAGAGAGGCCTTTCTACCCTAGACAATGTACCAGGAAGTGGATATATTTGCCAGCCACAAGCAGAGAGTAGTAGATGTGTCCACAAATACACATGTAGTTAGCTAGGTAAGTAGGTAGATATGTATTTACTTAAGAAGTTAGGTAGATAGATAGATACATAGATACATAGATACATAGATACATAGATACATAGATACATAGATACATAGATAGATACTTTGATAGATATATAAAAAGATAGGTAGTTAGGTAGATTATTAGATTGATAGATAAATGATAGATAGATAGATAGATGGATAGATAGATAGATTAATAGGTAGATAGATGATAGATAGATAGATTAATAGGTAGATAGATGATAGATAGATAGATAGATAGATAGATAGATAGATAGACAGATAGATATGTGGCTAGCCATCGAGTTATCATCCTGTGGTAGTGAGCATTGGAGAGAAAGTTTGAAGACACCTTGAGAATTTCTAATGGGCACACTCTAAGGTTCTTGGTGTGAATCAGTATAAGAGGAGTTGGTGAGGGCAAAGGTTGTACTGCGGGTATCTTGGTGGTACAAGTGAGAAATGCTCATTGTGCTTTTTGTCTAGGTGTCTGTCATCTTTGGTCCACTTGAATCCTTTCTGAGAGCTCTGTGTTTCATGTG
>NW_021610423.1:0-1243 GCF_004785775.1 Grammomys surdaster | reverse complement strand
AACCAATTCTGTCAATATCTTTATTTAAAAACCAATTCTGTCAAAATCTTTATTTAAAAACCAATTCTGTCAACATTTTTATTTAAAAACCAGTTCTGTCAATATCTTTATTTAATAACCAATTCTGTCTCTCAATACCTTTATTAAATAACCAATTCTGTCAATATCTTTTTAAAAACCAATTCTTTCAATATCTATATTTAAAAACCAATTGTGTCAATAACTTTATTTAATAACCAATTCTGTCAATATTTTGTTTAAAACCCAATTCTGTCAATATGTTTATTTAAAAACCAATTCTGTCAATATTTTTACTTAATAACCAGTTCTGTCAATATCTGTATATAATAACCAATTCTGTCTGTCAATATCTTTATTTCATAACCAATTCCGTCTATATCTTTTCTATAAATAATTCTGTCAATATCTTTATTTAATAACCAGTTCTGTCAATATCTTCATTTAATAACCAATTATGTCAATATATTTATTTAATAACCAATTATGTAATAATCTATCCTGTCAATATCTTTATTTAAAAATCAATTTTGTAATAACGATTTCTGTCAATATCTTTATTTAAAAACCAATTCTGACAATATCTTTATTCAATAACCAATTCTGTCAATATCTTTATTTAATAAAAAGTGCTGTAATAACCAATTCTGTCTATATATTTTTTAACAAACAAATCTGTCAATAACTTTATTTAATGAACAATTGTGTAAATATATTTATTTGAAAACCAATTCTGTCAATATCTTTATTTAAAAACCAATGCTGACAATATCTTTACTCAATAAACAATTCTGTCCATATTTTTATTTAATAATCAATTCTGTCAATATTTTTATTTTAAAACCTATTCTGTCAACATTTTTATTTAAAAACCAGTTCTGTCAATATCTTTATTTAATAACCAATGCTGTCTCTCAATATGTTTATTTAATAACCAATTCTGTCAATATCTTTGTTTAAAAACCAACTCTGTCAATATCTTTATTTAAAAAACCAATTCTGTCAATAACTTTATTTATTAACCAATTCTGTCAATATCTTTATTTAAAAACCAATTCTGTCAATATCTTTATTTAATAACCAGTTCTGTCAATATCTGTATACAAAAACCACTTCTGTCTGTCAATATCTTTATTTAACAACCAATTCTGTCAATATTTTTTTAATAAATGATTCTATCAATATCTTTATTTAATAACCTATTCTGTCAATATCTATTTAATAA
>NW_021610422.1:0-1027 GCF_004785775.1 Grammomys surdaster | reverse complement strand
TACCACAGCACAAGAGGGAAGACCATGGTAGTTGTGGAGGTCTTCTCTATCTTGGCTTCTAGTGCAGGGTTGCTAGGGTGTATATTTGTCCCAAAATGTTATGTTATTTTAGTTAGACCAGATTCAAATTTTCTTCAGAAGTGCAAAGCTAAATTTCACTATTGAAACTTTGATAGTTTTACGTGTTAGATGGTACTCAACCTCTTTCTACTTTGTCATAACAAAAGTACTACTCAATCATACAAAATAAGTAATATACTAAGATCTTACTCACACAGCAGGATAACTCTGCCTAATTAAATACCAGTGATTAAGGCTTGGTGGAAAATGAGTTCATTCATGAGATACAAACCTAAACTTTGAGAATAGGGAATCTCAATTGGGGAATGGCTGCCATCATTTTGACATGTGTATGTGTGTAAGACATGTTCTTAATTATTGGTTAATATAAGGTGACCCTACTGTTTGTGAATAGTTCTACAGTTCTCTGGCAAGTTGTTGTGGGCACTGTAATAAATAGCATTGTAGACAACATAGATATGATGGCAACAGTAAGCATTATACCATGGATCCTAATTGGGCCCTGCATCCATGTTCTTGTCTTGGCTTCTTTCATTCAACTGTGACCAAGGTACATAAGGAAATCTACACTTTTCTCATATGTGCCTTTTGACCATGGTGTTTTGTTATAGCAACAGAAACTAAGACATTAGCAAAATGGTAAATTGCCTCATTAGGAATTTGGAATATCATAAATTACTGACACAACAAAAAGAACCAATTTGAAAAAGAGAGATAAGGGTGAATGTTAGTAGAGTGTGGAGTATGGTGACAGCACTGCATATTGTTGATGGCCATCACAGAGGAAAAGGATTTTGACTAGCTTTACAGTGTATTATGAAGATGTTAAGAATATCAGGTAACATATTAAGAAGGGTACAGCATATGAAAAGGACCCTGGGGTTCAGATTGTGTCTGCAATATAAGGCTCTTGTACTTTACATGAAAACAAACCATTTTATTATGA
>NW_021610421.1:0-7168 GCF_004785775.1 Grammomys surdaster | reverse complement strand
TTATAGAAGCATGTGAACTGGGTTAATATTGTGATAAGTGTGCCTACAGTATACATCCAAGTTTCAAGCTGGAGAGTTGAGGTAAAAATTCAGATCTTACCATTTAGGAGCTCAGTGATTCCAGGAAGATATATTGTCTCCCGCCCTAATTTTTCTGTGTTTATATAGTAGGAGCAGATGATAGTATGTATGTCACAGGTAGACTTAAGTTTAATCATTTTAATATAGATGAGTGATGTGCTAGAAGGATGGCTTGGTAGTTAAGAGTACATGATACTCTTACAGAGGATTCAGGTTCAGTTCCTAGCACCCACATGGGGAAGCTCATACCTGCTCATAACCCCAGCTCCAGGATGATCCAAAACCTCCTCAGATATTGGCACTTAGTCATACTTATCCACATAATTGAAAAGAAATAAATTTTCAGATAAAGGATCAGGAAAATAACTGATCATATTGAGAATCTTGTTGTTGTAGTTTCTTATATTTAATATTAATATCACTAGGCATGGTATATTGTCCATACAGAGAGCCATTGTCATGACAACATCTCAGACTACAATTAGATAACTGGACTGTCTTACTAATTAACATAGTAGAGTTAATCCTTAGGATTAGGTTAGAGCCAGACACAGTAGTGTATAACTGATTTTTTTGGCTGCTCAGAAGGCTCAGGAGATAGGATTACCTAAATATGTCAGGTCCAGATCAGGCCAGAAGTGGGAGAGTTTAGATTAAATCACCATCTAAACTTCACCAAGTATTAGGGAGTTATGCAAGTCTAATCTTTCTTTTATTCCTTTCAGAGACTTGATCACCTGTGTGCTATGAGTTCTTAATAGACATCAGGCAGGATAGTAGGGTCTTAATGATTAAAACACTTTCAATCATTGCCTCAAGGCAAGTTACAATGTGTGGAGATAGAGTTCTGTCCATCAAGTAAGTATAAATGAATGTACTTACATAAATTCTACCATAAGCCAAATCAAAGATTGAAGGTTTAGCTACCAGAGTACAAATTTTGAGAGAACAGTGTACAAAGTAACTGAAGGATGGTTAAATGATTCATAGTCTATATCTTGTTGTTCATTTCATATCTTATTTTTCAAAAGCCACTATACATAAACATATGTCTGTGTATCTATCTATATATATATATCTATCTCTATATCTATATCTATATCTATATCTATAGATATAGATATAGATATAGATATAGATAGATAGATAAACAGGTTTGACAAGTGGATTAATCAAAATGTGGAGTCCAATCTAAAACTGAATCACTGTTTAGAAGCATAACTTGTTCTATCCTACGTATTTTGTTTGTGTATTTTATTACAACCAAAAGCGAAATTACTAGATTGTTATTTTTTAATGATATTATATACCTTATAATGCAAAGAGAGGATGTCATTTATAGATGTGTGCTTTTTATTTATGATCTGTATGAATTTGGTGTGGTCAAGATAATTATATACTGTGTATTTTATTTTTATATTAACTCTGACTACTGAAATGATTATTTATATCTGAGATGGTAATGTACAGAAAGCAGCTTTTGGCAATCAAGGCAAGTCAAAAAGAACTTTTTAGCATCAAGATCTTAAATCTTAATTAAAGATAAAAAGAATGTGCTGAACTTAGCATTTTCAGAAGACAGAATTTGTAATATCAGATTATTGATAGATAAAAGTTGAGATATGTATTGCATGGTTTCCAGGGAATCCAGATTTGGAAGATGGAATATAAAGTATATAGAAAAGGAGTCCGATATGAGAATGTTTATAAGTTTAGCATTACACTATTACTTCTGTTTGAATTAAGTCTAGACTAATATACATCTAAAGTCAAGAAAACATTGAAATATATATGTGTTACTGGAGGGTAAACAAAAGCTCTGAAAGTCATTCTACAGATAGCAACATCAACCTAGAGATGAAACATGAGGTCATAGAACTGGATAGGGTTATGAAGAACCAAGGAATATAGAATAGCAGTAAGGTAAATGTGGGAGTACAGCATGATGAGAGGATGCCAACCCTTTATGATCAGTGACAGTAGAGGAACTACTGAGTGAAGCTAAAAGCGGAAAACAGTAATATATGATGCCTTGGACATTGGGACAAGCAAGCTGTGAGGGAGCAGGCAACAGGTATGCTGGGAGGAATACTATTATTAAGTCAAGTCACATAAAGATTTAATGTTTAAATTTTGAATGGTTAGAGGGCTGCCATATTAGCTATTGGACACATGCTACGCATGAACTTAGAAGGAACAGTGACAGAGAATGAGAAAATAAAGAGAATGAGAAACTAAATAACCTATGCATGATATTGATTATTGAAAAACATGAATAAATACAACTGTCTCAATGAGCAAAGTAAATTGAGGAGTTATTTGTTTTTTTAAAAAATAAATATTTTATTTTTAATCATAGATGTCATTTTAGTTAAATGACTTACATTTATTTAGTGGTAACTAGTGATCAGGAAAAAAAAGCATCTCAAAGCAAAATAATAATAATAAATTTGTTTTTATTTATGAGTATATGTGTGCAAGTATGCCACATGTGTGTATGTGGGGGTGCGGGGTTACGTGTAGACTCCAGAAAAGGCATGGCACTCACTGGAGCTGGAGTTATGAGCAGTTGTGAGCTGTCTGAAATGGATGTTGGGAACTGAATTCTCATCCTCTAGAAGAGCAGGCAGTACTCAGAACTGACGAGCCACTTATCCAGAAAATGGAAATTAAATAAAATCTTTAAGTAAATCTGAAAATGGTTCCTAACAGGGCTTAATCTGTAACTTAAAAGCAAAACAAACAAACAAACAAAAACAACAAATATTAGCAGGGGTCTATTTTTAAGTATTTTTATTTATTTGAGATAGGGAGTTATGGTTTACTTTCTGATATCAGTGAATAGGCCATAGAGTAGAGATAAAAAGAACATGGCAGCAATCTTCATGAACACTGGAGACGATGGGAAAGAGCTGTACTGGACCAGGTGGGGCCGTAGATTCAAATGCTGCACAGGAAAGGATTTCCTCCATAGCTGTATGGTGAGTATATGAGTAGGACATGCAGCATGAGGAAGGCTGAAAATTGGGTCTGGAAAAAATAAATGTTGAGAATTGCAGAGAAACATTTGGTTTAACTTCTTACAGATGCTGACCTTCATGTAGTTAACTTCATGTAGTTAGTAACTAGCTCCAAGATTTTACCAAGAGTACCAAGTGCCTCAAATGCATATACATGTAGTATGGGCCCAGAGACTCCTGAAGAGTTAGGAATTTTAGAACCTATACAACAAAAACAGTAGGTGTGTTTGCTTTCTAAGAAGGAATATGGCTGCAGTAGTGGATAACTAACTCCAAGAGGAATGATTTTCATCTGTTAATGAGCCAGGCACCAATGTTCAGCAATTTTCACTGAGACAGTGTAACAAGAGGGTATTGAATGGGAGCCTGTTGCTGGGATCCTGGTTTCTGGATCGCTATTCTGTTAGCATGATGAACTGATTGACCTAGCAGGACTCCCGGGAGGAGAACAGTTTCTGCTTAGTTCATCAGGAGGACAATTTGTTGTTTCATTTCCTCTTCTCATCCCATTGGGGAAATTGAATTGTGAAGAGACTACCTACTGGGAGCATTCAGAGCCCATGATGGAGTAAGTGACTTCATTCATTTCTTTCTTCATTCATTTGATACTGTTTTAATTAGCAAAGAAGGAATAGCTTTATTAGGCAGAAATGTGCTGTGCTTCTGGTTCACATGAATCAGTGAGCCAAGTCATAAAGACCTGTCAAAGTAAGGGTCTCTTCCAAGACTTTTGTAATATTTTAATTTATGGTGGTAAAGCAACTTGCCGTCTTCCTTTTTATTAGACATCCCATGCAGACAGTGAAGACAATCAGTGGCTGATAACTGTGTTTAAAACAAAATAAAAGTTTAGAAGAATCATTACTTGGGTCACAAGTAATTTGAAGTTTTAATTTTGCCTCAGGAAAGATACATTGATTATTTTTAATGATGAAATATGGGTATGAGCAGTTTATCCTTAACTTTTAACATTCTCAGAATTTTCTAATCCCATCACCTTTTAACAATAGTGTGTGCACTCTCAGGCAGTCACAGGGATCCAGATGTATAAATACAGCATTGAGTAAAGTTTGGTAACTTATTCTGTATGTTCATCCTTTATCTCACTGAATGCGTAAATATTCAAAGCATCCTGATTGATATTCAACCTACATATGTACTCACTGCCTTCAGAATAGAGGCAGAAGTGTCAAATAATATGTGATTCAAAGTTCTGGTTTGAGCAAGAGAGTTGGGGTTTGGGTCTCGGGTCCAACCTAAAGTAGCTTCGTGACTCTGGACAATAGTTTATTTCTCTGAATGCCATGAGGTTAATGATGATGACTGTTCATACAACTGAAGCGGGGAGAGGAAAGAGTGCTCCACACACGAGATCTCTCAGGGGTTATGAAATCTTCCTTGATGATCTTACACAGCACTTGATTCAAGATGTGTGCCCAAGTACATGGTTCATGAAAGCATGGGTAAAAAGGAAAGTATTGCCTAGAAAAGTTAGAGCTCTTATTCTATTCTTTTTCTACCTCTTCGTCCCTCTAGCAACCATTAGTTCACTGTCTACTTCCAGGAGATTAACTTTTTAAACATCAATTTATTATTAATAGTTAGGTAGTTTCCATTTGGGCTTTAAGGGCTAAGGTTAAATTATCCCCAATGAAAACACTGTATCAGGCACAAAAATAAATATTCCAAAACACAACGTGAAGTCTTTTGTTGGGAACTCGCCAAGCTCAAAAGCATGCATGACTTCTCTTATATAAATTTACTTCTTGTAAGTCCGCGATTCTGTAATGAGACTCGGAATTGTGTTTTACTTTAAAATGGTAAATGGCTGAAAATGTTAAGGTGGAGGGAGTTGTAATAATGTTTTGTTTTCCTGTTGTATAGAGCCAGGAGCGTTCATTTTGTTCACCTTCATTAACAGATGGACTTAAAAGTTTTCACATTCACAAGTTCAATGTTATCTGTAAGCAACTTTGAAGGGGTACTGTGTTGATTATTCTAGAAATCGTGACAACAATCATTTTAATAGGGGAAAATGTTTCATTTTTCAACTTCTGGCAAACAAAATTGAAATGGAAAACAAAACTATAGTGAAAACATTCTAGAATTTTCTCTTGTTATTTCCTTTGGCTTAATCAAATTTGCCATCTCTCTCAATGGCTCTGCCACTGCTTTTACTAGCCCTATTCAGAATCTCTGGTTGGCAGGCATTGGTGTGGGGACTTGGCTTTGTAATCACAACAGCTTAGTTGCAAACAATCCAGCGGAACCTCAGTACATGCTACTGGCAGAAACATGAAAGCACCTTTAGATCGCTAAGTGCTAGGGTGTGAGATCTGTGGCTGCCCATCTTTTGTGTTAAAGTAAAACTAAGCAGTAGCAACTTGAGAAAAAGATGAATGTTCCGTACTCAGGGGCCTTCTAACTGTGTTCTGGACTTGGAAATATTTGGGGAAAACAAAAAGTTTCTTTGCAAAGTTCAGGCCCCTAAGAATCCATAGTGGAGGAAAGCCAAAGACCGAAGATTTTATCTGCAGCACTTTGAAAGGCCCTTTTTGTGATCAAAAGAAAAATGCAACAAAACACATTGATTGGCAGTGCTTATGATAACTAAGTCTTTTCAGCTAGAGGCCGAGCTGCGCCTTCAGAAGAAGGAAAGCAGGAGGCATTAACAGTGGTGATCAGAAGCTCATTATCTCTACCTGTTGTCAGTCGTAGTGTGTGACTGGTGCAAATAAATTAAGTAGTTCGGTATGACAAATGGTTAAGTATATGATTTGTGATGTGAATTTTTGCTTTGACTCATTTTAAAAGCAGGATTAATAAACTTTCTATCTTAGTAATTAGCTGGGATACACTCTCCATAGGCTATGGCATCTAGTTCTATGCTCAGACAAATAGTAGGAGAACGGAATACCATATGATATGCTCTTTTATTTTTCTTTTTTGTGAGTTATATTAAACCAAGGTTTTCAGCTTGGGAAATAGAATCCAAGCTAATAAACTTATGCCAAACCTGTTTCCAGAGTTGGACTTTCATTCTGTTCTCCAGTGAAAATTTAGGACTTTACATATTCTGGCTTTGATTCTATGATTAGAACTTGTGATGTTCCGGCTCTATAACCTAAGCATCTTTTACTTTCAAAAACTCTATGTCCTCATCCTCTCAAAACACATTTTTCCGCTTGCTCACTACTAGGAATTCAAACTAGCCTGTCTGTTTTTATGTCTCTACATTAGTTTTTGTCATGGCCAAACCGTTCTAAATTGTTTTGAGACCGAGATTATTTCTACCAAATTCAGGGTAGAATTTCTTCTACTCTCCACTAGCCATTAAGTAAATGGTTATGGAGACTCTGCCTAGGAAACCTGAAGATCAGCTGATTCTAGTGCCTGGGGACAGAAAGAAAAATGTGTGATGTGATGACAGTTAGCATTGCTGTGTAATTCTTTAAGGGACAATGTTCTTGAATATATTTTTTATGCTAAACAACTTATAAAGAAAGACAGGAAAAACAGTACAGTGCTATACTGTGTGTGTTCTACTTTAGGTTCTTATTCTGCCTCCCATGTGAAGCTGAGCTCATTTTTGCTTACATATACTTTCTAAGGACCATGGATCTGCAAAGACAAGTGGAAAACTGAGGAGTGTGGTGCAGCTTTCTCGTTTTAATGATTTAAAAAAAATAATCTGTTCAGATTCTGCATTGAGATTTATACAGCCCATTAACTTGTAGTGTTAATGAGTAACCCTTAGGTGCATAGTATGTTGCTTTATTTTAATTAAGAATCATTCTCAACTTACTGAGAAAGTCAAATTTTGAGATATTATCTTCACCAAATTGAGAAGAGAACATTTGCTAGAGTGGTTAAGTAATTCATAAAAGGCCTTACAGATTGCAAATTGTACATTCAAAATTGCAATTGGTGGTCTTTGTTTACTTCTAGTACTCCGTAAAGTTTTATAATCTCAGTGTGCTTTATTCCTTCAGAGTCTCTCTCTCTCTCTCTCTCCTCTCTCCTCTCTCCTCTCTCCTCTCTCCTCTCTCCTCTCTCCTCTCTCTCTC
>NW_021610420.1:0-1256 GCF_004785775.1 Grammomys surdaster | reverse complement strand
TACATTAGCTTTGATCAATATGTTCTATAATGCTTTTCTGCTGGAATCTAGCAACTTACTTGAACATGCCATATGAAACAATGAAAGATACATGGCCGGATGATACAAGTGTTTCTGCTTTAAGCCAAACACACTTCCTAAGTGAAATGTCACATGTAACATGATTTAGGTGTTTTCAGCTCTGGTGTACTTGCCTTTAGCTCTGGAAGTAAGAATACACTGCAATTCACGTATTTTTCATTAGGTTTCTTGAATACGTTCCATAGTACTTTTCTGCTGGAATCTAGCAACTTATGTGAACATTCCATATGAAACAATGAAACATACATTGCCGGATGGTACAAGTGTTTCTGCTTTAGGCCAGACACATTTCCTAACTGAAATGTCACATGTAACATAATTTATGTGTTTTCAGCTCTGTTGTACTTGCCTTTCGCTCTGGAAGTAAGAATACACTGCAATTCGCCTATTTTTACATTAGGTTTTTTCAATATATTCTATAGTACTTTTCTGCTGGAATCTAGCAACTTACTTGAACATTCCATGTGAAGAAATGAAAGATACATGGCAGGATGATACAAGTGTTTCTGCTTTAAGCCAAACACACTTCCTAAGTGAAATGTCACATGTAACATGATTTAGGTGTTTTCAGCACTGTTCTACTTGCCTTTAGCTCTTGGATTAAGAATGCACTGCAATTCGCGTATTTTTACATTAGGTTTCTTCAATACATTCTACAGTGATTTCCTCCTGCAATCTAGCAACTAACTTCAACATTCAGTATGAAACACTGAAAGATACTTGTCTGCATGTTACAAGTGTTTCTGCTTTAAGCCAAACACACTTCCTAACTGAAATATCACATGTAACATGATTTACGTGTTTTCAGCTCTGTTGTACTTGCCTTTAGCTCTGGAAGTAAAAATACACTGTAATTCACGTATTTTTACATTAGGTTTCTTCAATACATTCTATAGTGCTTTTCTGCTGGAATCAACCAACTTACTTGAACATGCCACATGAAACAATGAAAGATACAAGGCCGGATGATACAAGTGTTTCTGCTTTAAGTCAAAAACGCTTCCTAAGTGAAATGTCACATGTAACATGATTTAGGTGTTTTCAGCTCTGTTGTACTTGCCTTTAGCTCTGGAAGTAAGAATACACTGCAATTCGTTTATTTATACCTTAGTTTTCTTCAGTACGTTTCATAGTGCTTTTCTGCTGGAATCTAGCAACTTTCTTGAACATGCCAT
>NW_021610419.1:0-1062 GCF_004785775.1 Grammomys surdaster | reverse complement strand
ACTTAGAGCTCAGGGATTATAGCAAGGCTTTTGATGTCCTGCTGGACATTTAATAGTAATGACACAGAGACATCTATATAGTTTAGTGCCATGGGATTTTTCTGGGGCAGTGTTTCTTCAGCCCTCACAACTTAACTCAACTTCTTCCCTGATGTTTTCCTACCACTGATCCTCTCCCCATGGCTGTCCCTGTTTCCCTCCAGGCTTCAGTCACCTCCATAAGATACTCCTGTAGAACAGGAGGCACAGTGACTATAAAAGTGGACAAAGGACACCTCGTAAACTAAGCTCTCTGAATTAACTAAGCAATGGCCATAGGAGCTCATCCAGACTGAAACTCAAGTACATGGCCAACATGGGCCTACAAAAGGTCTTCTGCATCTTTTTTTCCCTATTAGCTTAACATTTTTATGGGACACTGAACAGGAGTGTCACTGACTCTTGTGCCTGATCTAGAAACCCTTTATCTCCTGTTGGGTTAGTGTGTCCAACTTCAGTATCATACCTTTTTCTTCATCTTACTATATTTTATTTTATCACGTTTGGAACCTCATTCTTTGAAGTCTGTTCTTTTCTCATAAGTGGCAGAAAAGAATGAATCAGGGAGGTAGAAGAGGTGGGGAGGATCTGATAGGAGGAATGTAGGGCAGACTATAATCAGGATACTTGGTATGAGAAAAGAATCGATTTTCAACAAAAGAAAAATATCCTAGCAACTGCCAAAATAATCTGTTATTACTTTACAAGTTGTGTATGTTGTCTGTTTCTCTTCACTTTCTTTCCCTCCCTAGACTTCAGTGAGTGTCTGACCTAATCATTACTATGCAGTCAACTCCAAATGATTCGGGAATTGTGGGTACCGAAAGATTTTTGACCATTACTAGAAATTTCTCCATTTTAAATAGATAGGTATATGGAGAATTACTGGGATGATATTATACAATGAGTAAGCATTTTATGAAAATTAATACAAGATAAGGAGTGGGTATGTTGAACAACAACCTAGTAGTCAGATTAAAACAAGGAATGCACATCCACTACAGTGAACTTTAAAGGCACTGA
>NW_021610418.1:0-1843 GCF_004785775.1 Grammomys surdaster | reverse complement strand
AAGAGGAGCCATACTGTCAGTTCACATGACTGTCCATGGAACACTCCAGGGTGATTACAGGATGCCAATTCATACAATAGTTGGGGGTGGGGGTGGATGAAGAAGCAGGAGAAGTAAGGAGAAAGAGGACAGAATGAACCAGGGTCCATAGCTCTGGACAACTTTTAGTTTCTTACCACATGGTCAAAAGGTACTCAAAGAAGAGATGGACTCTATGCAAGTTCTCTGTGGAAACCAGAAACTCACCATATGCTTCCTCCAGTCAGAAGGATGGAGAAGACTGGTGTGCATTGCCCAGCTTTGCCTAGGATGACCTACGTATCAGGGAGGAGCTGATTCCACCCAGAGCTGGAGTTTTCAATCCCCAAGGTAGGGCCTTGCCCAGGTCCTTCTCTGCTTCCTGTCCCTCTGCTTCCTGCTGCTGTTCCTCTTGTTCTGCCTCTGAATCCTGCTGCTCCTCTTGTTGCTCCTCCCCCTGCTGCTCCTCCTCCTGCTACTACTCTTGCTCCTGCTCTTCCTACTGCTGCTTCCCCTTGTGTTTCTCCTCTTTCTTTTCCTCCCTCTCCCCTAATTCCTCCTGTTCCTCCTCTTGCTAGTTCTCTTCCTGTTCCTCTTGCTCCTGCTGCTCCTCTTCCTGCTGTTCCTCTTCCTCCTGCAGTTCATCCTCCTTCTCCTCCTTCTCCTCCTCCTGTTCTTACTCCTACTCCTCTTCCAATTCTTCCTTCTGCTGCCCCACATCCTACTGCTCCTCTTTCTATGGATTCATCTTCTTTGATTTTCCTCCTATTCCTGCTACTCCTCTTCTCCTTCTTTCTGTACCTCTCTAACTCTTGCTTCTGCTCTTCATCCTTCTTTTCTGGCCTTGCTCCTCCTTCTCATGCTGCTTCACCTCCACACCATGCTCCAGCATGTCACCAGTCTCTTGCTGCTTTCCTCCTCTGGCTCCTATTCAGGCTCCTGCTTCTTCAGTAGTTGCCTGGACTCCCTTTCATTCTCTTATTTCAGTAATAGAGAAGAGGAACGAAAATGCTTCACAGCCAATAGGACCTAAATATTCTCATCCTTGCCCATATCTAGCTAACAGAAGCCTGAAGAGCTCTTGGGCTGAAAAAATGGCAGATTTCATTTCCCTGGTGACTCCTTGTTCCTTTACCTGTGAATTGCCCAGGCCCATCCATTCAGTATCAATTCCTGCATCTCACACATACTGTCCTTTCCTTACTAATCCTGACAATACTGGGCACTCTTCTTGGTGTCAAGGTCTTCTAGGACACAGCAGGATCTAGATCTAGCCCTGGAATTTCTGGATAAAGTCACAGAGAATAGGAAAGTGGATGGGACTATGTTGCAGGAGCCACAGGGTGAAGAAAAAGCCTCAGAGACACCTCCCTGATTCATGGAGGTTCCCTCAGTTGATCCATCCCTACTGAGATTCTCACACAAGCCAAATAACAGTGTCCACCTACTCCTCTTCTCTGTCCTGGGTAGGGTGCGCCTGTAACATTCCAGGCTAGGTCCTATGAATTTCCAATACTGCAAGTATTCTGATCTCTGGGCTGCTCTGATGTACTTAGATCAATGGGAACTGAGCCACCTACAAGGACCAGGTGTCTGGTTCAGCGCAGCAGGGAGCACTTTCTTCTAAAAGGCAGTGTTCCCCAACCAACAAACCCTTGCTTAAAAGGTGAGAGATGGAGCCTAAAGTCAATGCTGCAAAGGTGGAAACGGGCTTTGGGGGCTGGAGCAGACACAGAGTCGGTCTGCTCCTGTCCTGTGGAGAAACTGAATCCTGAGTCATCGAGGAGCCACTGCACTCAGAGCAGCTGGTAAGAACTCCATCTCA
>NW_021610417.1:0-1139 GCF_004785775.1 Grammomys surdaster | reverse complement strand
GCTTCATTGGCTGAAGGGTGTCACCATGGGGTTAAGTACTGAGACCTACCTCTGGCTACCCTTGAGACAGTCTTTTAGAATTCACAACAAGATGTAGAACTGTATAAACTCCTACATTGTCATTCTCATCTGGATAGTGCTAGGCTTGATGCCATGATGATAATGGTTAGAAATTCTGAACCTGTAAGCCAGCCCCAATTACATGTTGTCCTGTTTAAAAGGAGGTTTAGACATACTATCTATTCACACCAATGGAAATCCTAAGAGAGAAGATGGTATCATTAGTGGGGTATTGCTGTAATAGGCCTGATCCTGTGTTTGTTAGGTAGAATGTGGAGTGGGGTACTTTGGATTTGGAGTGTGGTGCAATGTTTCAGATTTGCTTTTGGGCCATCCTAGTAGGTATGTAGAAGATGCTGATGATGAGAGTGATTTAGATTGTAACAGCCTATCTCAAGGGATTTGAGAGGAGAAGGACATTAATATATGGCCTGGAGTCATATTTGTATATGACTCCAGGCCATATACTAATGTGATATTTTAGTGAAGAATATGGCTACTTTTTGCCCTTGACAGAGTGATTGAGGGGACAAATGCTAGTGTGATCAAAATCAGACTAAGCATGTTAACAAAGAAGACTAACATAAGACCAGCAAATACTACATGCTCTGGCTTATTCTCATGAAGATTGTCTTGATGAAGATTAGCAAGCTATTAGTAGAAAAATACAAAAATAAATGAAGTTCAAATAATAAAGGAGCACTATGAAGAGCAAAGGAGGTGAATCCCTTGTTGAAAGGAATAATCAGATCAAAGGGGTGATGATCTCATGGAAAGATCCCATACAGCTAAGCTTGTTATTAGAATTTGCAGTTGAACAGTGAATAGCTATGTCATATTTGTTGTTATAACCTGGTTACTGTTTTACTTTAGACTTTAAATCAGGAATGGAAAACTGTCCAGAATGACAGTGCACACTAGTCATCCAGAAATTGAGGCTGGAAGCACAGGCTTTTTATTCAGATCTTGAAGAATAGTGGCCATGAAAGCCTTTTGTTTCAGGCCTGGTGGAACACACCAGGAGGCAGGCAGTGAGATCTCTGAATTCAAGGCCAGGCTAGAACAGAGAGAGTTCCAGA
>NW_021610416.1:0-2299 GCF_004785775.1 Grammomys surdaster | reverse complement strand
AATAATCAATATTCAGCATTCGTGGATAACAAAATGAGAAACAAACGAACTTGGTTAATCAATAGTCATCAGTCAGAGTTCATAGTAAATCAGAAATAAATAAAGCTGAAATATCATTAGTCATCAGTCATAGATAATAGTAAGTCAGAAATTAATGAACATGAATAAACAACAATCAGCATTCATCGATAATCGTAAATCAGAAACAAATGAACTTGATTAATCAATACTTATCTGCCAAAGTTCATGGGAAAGCAGAAATATATAAAGCTGAAATATCAATAGTCATCAATCAGAGTTCATAGTAAATCAGAAATATATAAAGGTGAAATATCATCATTCATCTGTCATAGATAATAGTAAGTCAGAAATAAATGAACATTAATAATCAACAATCAGCATTCATGGATAATAGTAACTAAGGAACAAATGAAAACAATAAATCAATAGTCATAAAGTAAATCAGAAATAAATAAAGCTGAAAAATCTGTAGTCATCAGTCATAGATAATAGTAAGTCAGAAATAAATGAACATGATTAATCAACATTCAGCATTCATGGATAGTATTAAATAAGAAACAATAGAACTAGATTAATCAATACTCATCAGTAAGAGTTCATAGTAAATCAGAAATATTTAAAGGTGAAATATGAAGTGTCATCAGTCATAGATAATAGTAAGTCAGAAATAAATGAACATGAATAATCAGTATTCAGCATTCGTGGATAATAGTAAATCAGAAACAAACGAACTTGATTAATCAATAGTCATCCGTCAGAGTTCATAGTAAATTAGAAATATTTAAAGGTGAAATATCATTAGTCATCAGTCATAGAAGTAGTAAGTCAGAAATAAATGAACATGAATAATCAACATGCTGCATTCATGGATAATAATAAATCAGAAAAAAATGAACTTGATTAATCAATAGTCATCAGTCAGAATTCAGAGCAAATCAGAAATATATAAAGGTGAAATATCATTAGTCATCAGTCATAGATAATAGTAAGTCAGAAATAAATGAACATGAATAATCAACAATCAGCATTCAACGATAACAGTAAATTTGAAACAAATGAACTTGATTAATCAATATTTTTCGGCAAAAGTTCATGGGAAAGCAGAAATAAATAAAGCTGAAATATCATTAGTCATCAGTCAGAGTTCATAGTAAATCAGAAATATATAAAGGTGAAATATCATTAGTCATCTGTCATAGATAATAGTAAGTCAGAAATAAATGAACATGAATAATCAACAATCAGAATTCATGGATAATAGTAACTCAGAAACAAATGAAAACAATAAATCAATAGTCATAACTCATAGTTCATAGTAATTCGGAAATGAATAAATCTGAAATATCTATAGTCTTCAGTCATAGATAATAGTAAGTCAGAGATAAATGAACATGATTAATCAACATTCAGCATTCATGGATAATAGTAAATCAGAAACAATCGAACTAGATTAATCAATAGTCATCAGTAAGAGTTCATAGTAAATCAGAAATATTTAAAGGTGAAATATGAAGAGTCATCAGTCATAGATAATAGTAAGTCAGAAATAAATGAACATGAATAATCATTATTCAGCATTCGTGGATAATAGTAAATCAGAAACAAACGAACTTGACTAATCAATAGTCATCCGTCAGAGTTCATAGTAAATCAAAAATATTTAAAGGTGAAATATCATTAGTCATCAGTCATAGATAATAGTAAGTCAGAAATAAATGAACATGAATAATCAATATTCAGCATTCGTGGAAAATAGTAATTAAGAAATAAATGAGCATGAACAACTAATAGTCATATGTCATAGTTAAAAGAAAATCAGAAATATATAAAGGAAAAATATGATTATTCATCAGTCATAGATAATAGTAAGTCAGAAGTAAATGAACATGAATAATCAATATTCAGCATTAGTGGATAACAAAATGAGAAACAAACAAACTTGATTAATCAACAGTCATCAATCAGAGTTCATAGTAAATCAGAAATATTTAAAGGTGAAATATGAAGAGTCATCAGTCATAGATAATAGTAAGTCAGAAATAAATGAACATGAATAATCAGTATTCAGCTTTCGTCGATAATAGTAAATCAGAAACAAACGAACTTGATTAATCAATAGTCATCCGTCAGAGTTCATAGTAAATCAGAAATATATAGAGGTAAAATATCATTAGTCATCTTTCATAGATAATAGTAATTCAGAAATAAATGAACATGAATAATCAATATTGAGCATTTGTGGATAACAGTAAATCAGAAACAAATGAATTTGATTAAT
>NW_021610415.1:0-1176 GCF_004785775.1 Grammomys surdaster | reverse complement strand
TACATATGGAATGTCCAAGTAAGTTGCTAGATTCCAGCAGAAAAGCAATATAGAACATACTGAACAAACCTCATGTAAATATACACGCATTGCAGTGTACTCTTACTTCCAGAGCTATAGGCAAGTACAACACAGCTGAAAACACCTAAATCTTGTTACCTGTGACATTTCAGTTAGGAAGTGTGTTTGGTTTAAAGCAGAAACACTTTTAACACCCCGCCATGCATCTTACATTGTTATACATGTAATGTCCAACTAAGTAGCTAAATTCCAGCAGAAAAGCACTATAGAACATACTGAACAAAGCTCATGTAAAGATACAGGCATTGCAGTGAATTCTTACTTCCAGAGCTAAAGGCAAGTACAAAATATCTGGAAAAAGCTAAATCATGTTACATGTGACATTTTAGTTACTAAGTGTGTTTGGTTTACTGCAGAAACACTTTTAACACCCGGCCATGTATCTTTAATTGATAAATATGGAATGTCCAAGTAAGTTGCTAGATTCCAGCAGAAAAGCACTATAGAACATATTGTACAAACCTCATGTATATATACAGGAATTGCACTGTATTCTTACTTCCAGAGCTAAAGGCAAGTACAACACAGCTGAAAACACCTAAATCTTGTTACCTGTGACATTTCAGTTAGGAAGTGTGTTTGGTTTAAAGCAGAAACACTTTTAACACCGGGCCATGTATCTTACATTGTTTCATATGGAATGTCCAAGTAAGTTGTGAGATTACAGCAGAAAAGTAATATAGAACATACTGAACAAACCTCATGTAAAGATACACGCATTGCAGTGTTTTCTTACTTCCAGAGCTAATGGCAAGTACAACACAGCTGAGAACACCTAAATCATTTTACCTGTGACATTTCAGTTAGGAAGTGTGTTTGGTTTACAGGAGAAACACTTTTAACACCGGGCCATGTATCTTTCATTGTTACATAAGGAATGTCAAAGTAAGTTGCTAGATTCCAGCAGAAAAGCACTGTAGAACATACTGAACAAACCTCATGGAAAGATACACACATTGCAGTGTTTACTTACTTCCAGAGCTAAAGGCAAGTACAACAGTGCTGAAAACACCTAAATAATGTTACCTGTGACATTTAAGTTAGGAAGTGTGTTTGGTTTAAAGCAGAAACACATTTAACACCCGGCCATGTATC
>NW_021610414.1:0-1612 GCF_004785775.1 Grammomys surdaster | reverse complement strand
AGGGGTAACTTCACAAAGACCAGCAGCTGGAAGCAAAGACTGCTCAGCAGGGACCTGCAGGAAACAAAGCAGGAAGTAAGCAGTCTCCTGGCATAGAGGACTCTGCCTTCCTGGTGTCTGCATCCTAGCCTTCAAGGGCCAGATAAGAACAAGCCTGAGATGGTACAGGTCTGCCTCCCTGAAAGAACATGGCTGGTCTTCCTGCCTACAGGATAAGCTCCCACCCAGGATAGTGTTGCCCATGTCCCTCCTTTCCCCTTTGACCACCATCCTCTTTGTTCTTCTGGTCTCCCTGAAATCCTCCTCATCTAGTCTTGATTCCTGCATGGCTGAAGGCTTCACTGCTCCCTGGCCTTTGACCTTGGCTTCTGCTACATTCCTCACCAGGATGCTCCTGCCCGACCTCATCAGCACCGGTGTGTTAGGGGGCTTGGGACACACTACATCTAGAAATGGTTGATGGCTGCTTCCACTGTCAGTGGACTGACACTGCCGTTGCAGATCTTTGTGTCCCTTTATTACACCCTGTGGGACATGAGGCCCTGAGAGTATTAAGCCGGATTCCCTACCTCCTGTCATCCTCTATTCACTCCCCTGGTCTCTGTCTCCCTCCTTGGTCCATCCTTAGTTTCTCCTTTGACCCAACATTAGGCTATCCTCAGCTTGTGGAAAGCATCTACAACTTCAGATACTCTGTTAGTCACAGCTTAGCCAAACACATTCCTTGAAGATACAAGAGCTGCCGCTTGGCAGACGTGTCATCCAATGTCCTGAAATGTTTCCAAGGACTGAGCTCTCTCTGTGTTTCACACTCTCTTCGATTCTCTACATTTCTGGAGCCTCATACCCTCTGTCACTTGATAAGTAACATTCTATCCACTTGTAAAACAAGGAATAACACGTCCAAAGCACTAGAAGAGAAAGGAATTTTTAAAAAGAACCCCCCCCCCCCGAGAGCCTATGAAGTGAGATGCTTTGAGACATGTTTGTCTAACTTAAGATTTATGGAGAAGAAAGGACACAGTAGAAAGGACAGGGGACTAGATAAGACCTGAGGGACAATTCTCAGGGACAACTAATGAGGTACCCTGTGTCTTAGCTTAGCTTGTGGTTTATCTGTGTCCTTGACTTGGAGTCTTGACTCCAATAGGTTGAGAAGAAATTAGGCCAAGGTAGCTGTACAGTGCTGGGAATTCCTCTGGACACCTTCAAGAGTGACAAGCATCCTCGGGGCACACGACAGTCCCCAGTTTCCCACTCCTTCTCTGCACTATGGAGACTGTTGTGATGGTTTATTTATGCTCTTCCCAGGGAACGGCACTATTATTAAATTTAGCCCTGTTGGAGTGGGTGTGGCTATGTTGTAGTAAGTGTGCCACTGTGGGTGTGGTCTCTAAGATCCTCATCCTAGCTGCCTGGAAGTCAGTATTCTGCTAGCAGCCTTCAGATGAAGATGTAGAGCTCCCAGCTCTGCCTGTACCATGCCTGCCTGGATGCTGACATGTTCCCGCCTTGATGATAATGGACTGAGCCTTTGAACCTGCAAACCAGCCCCCAATTAAATATTATCCTTATAAGAGTTGTCTTGGTCACGGTGTCTTTCACAGCAGTA
>NW_021610413.1:0-1755 GCF_004785775.1 Grammomys surdaster | reverse complement strand
AGTAATTCAGAAATAAATGAAAAGGAATAATCAATACTCAGCATTCGTGGATGATAGTAAATCAGAAAAAAATGAACATGAATAATCAATATTCACCAATCGTGGATAACGGTAAATCAGAAATAAGTGAACATTAATTATCGATAGTCATCAGTCAGAGTTCATAGTAAATCAGAAATAAATAATACTGAAATATCAGTAGTCATCAGTCATACCTAATAGTAAGGCAGAAATAATGAACCTGAATAATCACTATTAGTCCATGGATAAAAAGAAATAAATAAAGCTGAATTATCAATAGTCATCAGTTGAGTGACGCACCCCCTGGCGACGATGGCGCCAACTTTATTCGGTCACTAGGACGCCGAAGGTTGGTCCTCTCAGAAGTCTCCACTGCAACCACCCTAGCAACAGTCTAGCAATGGCGAGATTCTAATGGCCCTGGGTTCTACAGGCCCTTCAGTGTTGAGGAGCACAAAGGGCCTAGAGACAATGGAGATATGAGAGAGCTGTCTGCCAAGCTGCGAACTGAAGAGCAAGGGAAAGGTAGTCCAGAAAGAGGCTCAGAGAAAAGCATCTCCGCTTGGAGGAAAATAAAGATTGTTAGGCCGAACTGAAAACAAACTCAAGAGAACTTGTTTTATAATGGGAATGGCATTACTAGTCGCTGGAAAAAAGATCGGCCAAAATAAATGCCATTGGGACGATTCTACTAAAAGAGGGGGAAAAACCTTTAAATTTTTTTTTCAAGATAGGGATTCTCTGTGTAGGACTAGCTGTCCTGGAACCCACATTGCAGACAAGGCTGGCCTCAAACTTAAAGATTTACCTGCCTCTGCTTCCCGAGTGCTGGGATTGGAGGCATGCAGGTACAGGCTGGATCTTCCCCGTGAGTTCAAAGCCAGCCTAGTATACAGAGCAAGTTCCCAGGACAGACAAGGCAAAGCTACTGTAATCCAGCACTTGAGAGACTGAGACAGGAGGAAGGTCATGAGTTCCAGCTCTTAGTGGGAGGACACAAGAAAGAAATACAAAGAGGAACAGAGAAGAAAGTAGAGAATGGCAAAGTGGTGTGGTTGGAGCCCAGTTGATGAAGTGATGAAAACAGGAATATACATGTGAGTGTGTGTGTGTGTATGTATATATTCTAATATATCTATATTCTACAGCATCCATAAAAAAAATCAAAAAAAATCTAAACAACAAAAAAATAGTCATCAGTCATAGATAATATTACGTCAGAAATAAATCAACAGGAATAAACAATATTCACGAGTCTTGGAAAATAGTAAATAAGAAATAAATGAACATGAATAACCAATAGTCATCAGTCATAGTTAATAGGAAATCAGAAAGAAACAAAGCTGAAATATCAATAGTCATAAGTCATAGATAATAGTAAGTCAGAAATAAATGAACAGGAATAATCAATATTCACCAATCGATAATAGTAAATCAGAAGTAAATGAACATTAATAATCAATATTCACCATACGTGGATAATAGTAAATCTGAAAAAAATGAACATGAAAAATCAATAGCCATCAGTCAAAATTAATAGGAAATCAGAAATAAATAAAGCTGAAATATCAATAGTCATCAGTCATAGATAAGGAGAAGTCAGAAATAAATGAACAGAAATAATCAATATTCACCAATCGGTGATAATAGTAAATGAGAAATAAATGAACATGAATAATCATTTGTCATGAGTCATAGTTATTAGTAAATCAGAAATAAATAAAGTTGAAATAT
>NW_021610412.1:0-5560 GCF_004785775.1 Grammomys surdaster | reverse complement strand
CCCTCCCTCCCTCTCTCTCTCTCTCTCTCTCTCTCTCTCTCTCTGCATTCCTGTGTCAAAGAACTATTTAGAGGTCATTCACTGGGAATCGGTTCCCTCCTTTCTTATGAGTCCTGGGAATTGAAGTCATGTCTTCAGGCTTTGTAAGAAGTGAGTGTCTTTCCTTAATGAGCCATCTCATTAACCCATGAGTTTTAGGGTTTGGTGATGTTGTTTTATGGTACTTGGAACTGAATTTAAGGCCTCATGAATACTAGGCAAGCATTCTACCACTGATCTATGTTCCCAGATTTATCTCCTTTATATTCCTTTGAGTTTGCATCATAAATCTACAAGAACTGAAACAAGCCAAACTCCACTAAATTCTGAACATGTTAAAAAAATAGAAAAAGAAAAAAGGAGGAAAATATTTATTTTTTCCTACTGTTTAAGTTAGAAAATATAGACAATGATCTCACAGTCTATTTATTAAGTCTTGTCTCCTTCATGTGTGTGTCTGGAGATCACTGTCTGCATTGCCGATCACAGCCCTCAGACTGCCAGGCCAATAATGTTTCCACAACTTTTACTGGGCAGCACTGACTATTTCTGTCCCTGATTTTCCTATTAGAAGCTTCTTTCATTGTCTCCCCCTCCTACTCCTTTTTTAAGTTCTTCCAAACCCATTATCTAACAACCTTGGTGACTCATATTGTGTATCTATCTATGCAGTGGAGTGATGTCAGCAGGGACTGAATGTGTCTAGTTGAATCATCTGAGGTAGAGCTTAGCATATGGAAATGCTGGCGGAGAATACGTGCCTGGGCTTCATGTCGCTGTACTCATCTGCCCCATCTCCATCCTTACAGCCAGAAAAGCTTGCTCTTTCACTCTGACTCTTGTCTACCCCTTTCTTCTCTAAGAAACTGCAGGTCTTCACACATTATTTTAATGTAGACTAAAATAATTTTGATGTGATTTTTGTCCAGTAGTTATTATCATAATATGTGGATCATTATGCAAAAATATAGGCCTGATTAAATAAACACATTGTCCCATAGCAGGCATATCTACAGAAGAGAAATAATTCTTTCTCCTAGGAAAATAAAACATATGCTTACTTCAATGATCTGCTTTTTGTTATTGTATACCAGATAACATTCAAAGCATTTTCTCTCAACTTTACTTTTAATAAACATAGTATCCTTGTAAAATTGCTATGTATAATATTTGTCATCCACTGATGTAGGATTCTAGGCTTGGAGCTCTTACATAATAAATAGTTTTTAAATTGATGCAACAAAATATCTGATAAGTGATAATTCAGTTAGGATTTCTTTGGGTTTACAACATTAGTGTACATTTTATAACTCTGGGAAGGATGTGGTGGCCAGCCAAAGAGGACATTGTTCCTACTGAGTCTGCAGTCAGGAGGCAGAAAGATAAATATACATATTTTCCCATTTCCAACAGTCTGGGACCCTAATCCACAGGATGCATTCTAACTAGACCTTTCTATTTTAGTTAAATACTTTTGAATACAACTTGACACATATGTTCAGAAGTAAGTCTCTGTCTCAGTTACTTTACTATTGATATAATAGGACACTATATAATGAGTTTATTTGCCCCTAGTGACACACCCCATCCAACAAGGCCACACTTCCTTATCTCATTCCAAACAGTTCCACTACCTGGAGACCAAGTGTTCCAACATGTGAGCCTATATAGGCCATTCTCATTCAAACTACTACATCTACTGTTGGATCTGAAACTTCCTTAAAATTAACCATCTCAAATAACTTTCCACAAACGATTCAGCTGAGTGGTCAAACCAGAATTTAAATTTAGACCATGAATGAACCTGTCATATTAACCACTGTAAAACAGCTGCTCTACTAATCGAAATAGTAGATGGATTATACCAAAGTAGTGATTAGAACATCTTTTGACTAAAGCATCTCTGTATTATCAGGAAATGATGCCTGAGCAATGAAAGAGACAAGGTAGATCATCTCTGACAGGGATGAGGTTGAGACTCAATCCCACTCCCTGTATGATGATCTTTTAACAACTGGATAGTTGGAGAATTGCTTTTTAAAAGACAAAGAAAATTCTGTCTAACTACATGGGGATTTCCTTTATTTATTTGTCTATCTATCTATCTATCTATCTATCTATCTATCTATCTTTTAAAAATCTGCAGAGCTCTCTTAGGTGAGTCTCATTTTCAATCTCTCATTATATGATATCACATAGTGTCAAATAGTCTTCTTATCATTGAGGATCCTCAGCATATGAATAAGATGACCGAGGCTTAGAACTATCAGTAACTTCCATTATGTAGATAGTAGATGTTAGAATACACATGATTACTTAGATTACTTAGATTAGAGAGTACATACTTCAAAAGAGAGTTCCCTGGAAAGGCTTATAATGATTAGTGTCATAAATATGGATATGCATGATTAAATATATGTCATGCTTTTTTCTTTTTAAAAAAACCTCTCAAGACTGCTTTAATGGATGTACCAGAGATGCAAAGCAAATGGAAAATTTCCTTCTGTGAGCTCTGGGTATTCTCCACTTAACATATACCATCTATACAGGATGTCATCCAGATTATACACGTCCACAGAGAATGCTTAACATGCTCATTTTGAGTGAAACACCTTCCTTTGGATGTCAGAATCAGGCAGGATGAAATCTAATAAGCATTGATAGCTGGAAAGAATGCTGATGTAGTCAATGAGGTCAGACAAGTCCAATGCCTGAGGCAAAGGAAGTAGAAAATTGGACCTGTTTCTTTTCTAAATTAACTTTGAAATGTTGTGTTAACTTATAATTTTAGTGAATTAACAAAAATTCAGAAAGTAGGAAACAATAACAACATGGGGGAAAGAAATATGTCTCTTAGTAGAGCCTAAATGATTGCCTTATTTCTTCCTTTACACGGTCTTAAGAACTGTAAAAAGTTGCCACTGTATTCCAAGTATACGCCACTGTGCTTCTGCATGATGTCAATCATACAATCAAATTTTCAGGAAGATCAGTTCAAGAACTTGATTCATGGCTTCAAATGTGGCTCTGTGGATGCAGTTCTCTCTCATAAAAGCTAGCATTTCTGTAGGAAAATGTTTTCTTGTTTATCTGTATTCATTTTGTTCAGAAGTATACATTGCACTGATAGTTAATAGGTTTATAGATCTTCATGGACCCTAAATATATTTTGTTTGTTTATCTTCCTGTTTCCTGCTGGAAGAATAGGCATCTTCAGCGACTTGTACAGTCTCTACTAGCATTCTGAAAATTTCTCTTGTTCCCTTTAGTGGAATTCATAAAGACCTGTTTCTTCAAGTTGTGAAGACATGGTTTGAGAGATGGCTCAGCAGTTAAGAGCACTGACTGCTCTTCCAGAGGTCCTGAGTTCAATTCCCAGCAACCATATGGCAGCTCTGTAATAGAATCTGACACTCTCTTCTGGTATGTGTTAAGACAAAGACAGTGTACTTACATACAATGTGAGTAATTACATACTATGTAAGTACACTGTACTTACATAAAACAAATAAATAAATCTTTCAAAAAGAGGTTTTTAAAACAGATGTGAAGACACATCTTGTGTCAAGACATACATCCCTGCATGCTCCCGCTACATCAAATTAACACTCAAAAATTCTTGAACAGCATACCAGAAGTGATCAAACCTAAGTCCCCCGAACAGAGTAAGGAAACTCCTAGATAAGTAAGTACTTCCTGAGAGTCACATCATAATTTTAGAGATTTAGGACTCCTTCCCATCAGGCCATATAACTTCCATGATCTTTTCCCATACAGTAACAAGATATACAGGACTTCTTCCTATGTCATTATCCAGTAAACTGACTTCTTCTCCTGCTGTTTCATTATATCCAATGCTTCTCATGTGGATTCCAATATCAAGGCTGCTTCCCATACAAGTACATGATATTCAGGAGTGCTTTACATATGGATAAGTAGTATTTTTTACTTCTTCCCATTTGTGTACATAATATCTATGATGTTTTCCCATGTGGGAACAAGGTATACAAGACTACTTTTTGTGTGGATACACAATATACAGGACTCCTTTCCCCTGCTGTTTAATGATATCCAGCACTTCTTCCCATATCTACTAATAACAAAGGCTGACTCACATACAGGTATATGACTTTTAGTACTTTGTCACATGCAAGTGAATGACATTAATGACTGCTTTACAGGTGAGTACGTGAGATTCTTGACTTTTTCCCATTTAGGAACATTTCCAGGACTGTTTTTCATGTGGGTGTGTGAAATTCAGGAATGCTTTCTCCATTGTTACCTGATATCCTGCAGTAATTCCGAGGCAGTACATTATATCTACAGGATCACTTTCAGTTTGGTTACATGATTTCCAGGTCTACTCCTATGTTGGTAAAAAATAAGCCAGTGCTCTTTCCATTGTAGGCGCATTATCCAGGACTGCTGTCCATGTGGGTATATAATATCCAGCACTTGTTTTCCAAGTGGGTAAATAGTATTCAGGATTCCTTTATAAATGGAAACATGATATCCAAGACTTCTAACCATCCATTTACATGATATTCATCACCACTACACATTTGGATTCAAGATATTCACAAGGTCATCCCACGTAGGAACTACATATCCATGTATTCTTCCATTGCTGGAACATGAAATACAAGAACTAATATGGAGGCAAATACATGCAATAGTTCCTCCTATGCATATTCTAAATCCAAGACTGCTGCCCATAAGGTACACACTTTTAAGGACTCCTTGCCCTCAATACATGATATCTAGGAATTCTTGATATTTAGATACTTGACATGCAGGTCTGCTGTCTATGCATGAACAATTTATGTATGACAAATTTTATGTTAATTGATTTATTTATTCATTTTACATCCTGGGCACTGTACCCCTTCCTCCAGGTCCTCCCCCACAAGTCCCTTCCCCCATCTCCCTCTCCTCTTCTTTTCTGAGAGGGGAGGAGGCCTTTGTGAATATCACCCCACCATGTCACATCAAGACACAACAACTTCTTATGCAGGAAAATAATAGGAAGAATTGCTTCCCATGTTGACATATGATATGCTAGCCTAATTCTAATGTGGATACATGATATCCAGGACTTAAGTCCACTGGAGGTACAAGATAACCAGGATTTAATGACATTTGGTACCAAATATTGAGGTCTGCTTCTTATACTAGAATACTATATTCAAAATTGCTTCCCATGATGGTGCATGTGATACAGTAAATAGTCCAGTTAAGGTAATTGATATCCAGCATTTTGCCCCATGTCAGTACTGATATACAGGAATGTTTCCCATACAGGTATATGATATTCAGAATTACTTCATATGTGGAAATGTTAATGCAATAATGCTTTCTATGTGAGGTACATGTTATGGATGATTTCTTCCCAAGTGGATACAACATATCCAGGGTGTTGTTTGAATATTTCAATAAATCTCAGCATGGGATTACTACCCACCTTAATGGTTTCTGTTCCCAAGTGAAAGACACACACGCACACAGAGAAAGAGAGAGGGGG
>NW_021610411.1:0-2356 GCF_004785775.1 Grammomys surdaster | reverse complement strand
CCCCCCAAGTGCTGGGATTAAAGGCGTGCGCCACCACTGCCCGACCACTTTTTTTTTTCCTTGTCCCAGTTGTAAGCCTAGCTGAGTGGTGTCTTGCCCCAAGGTCACCATTCTCTTTATTCCATTTAGTATCAGGTTTTTCTTTAAACTTTTTATCTATATTTTGTATTTATGTACATTTTTCCTTGCTCAGTGTGCTCCTCTTCATTTTAGATCTATGTAAGTGTGGTCACTAATAATAACTAAACAACACAGTCAACATTACACTGTCTAGAAATTTCCTCTGCCAAAGTTATTAATCCATAGCTGTTCAATTTAGCCCCAGGAAGATTCTTGTTTGTTTGTTTGTTTGTTTGTTTGTTTTGGTCAAGGGCAGAAGCAGCTACATTACTTGCCAAAACATCACAAGAAGGGCCTCTAGGCCACGTACTAATATTCTTCTCCTCTGAAACATCTCGAGCTGGATCCCGACAGTTCAAATCACTCTCAGCACCACTGTCTTTCATCCTCCTACTAGTATGGACCATTAAGCCCAGCTTAAAGTATTCTACTTCTGGGCTGGAGAGATGGCTCAGCAGTTAGGAGCACTAACTGCTCTTCTAGAGGTCCTGAGTTCAATTCCCAGCAACCACATGGTGGCTCACAACCATCTGTGATGGGATCTGATGCCCTCTTCTGGTGTGTCTGAAAACAATGACAGTGGATTCACATGCATAAATTAAATAAGTAAATCTTTAAAAAAAAAAAAAAGTATTCTACTGCTTTCCTAATCCAAAAATTCCAGGGTCCATATTCCTCCAAACAAAAGCACAGTCATCCCTATCACACCAATACCACGGTCTTGGTTACCAACTGTCTTAGTTGAGACAAGTGAAAAAAAATTTTTTCAAGGAAAAGAAGTACTTCCAAAGGAAGACAGAACTCTGTAAGTTTGAGGCCAGCCTGGTCTACATAGCAAATTCCAGGACAGCCAGGGATACACAGAGAGACTTTGTTTAAAAAAAAAAAAAAAAAAAAAGCAAAAGCAAAAAAAGCAAGAGCGAAAGTGTCTTCCCCTGAGGATGATCCACACACACACATCATACAGGATATAGCATACAACTATAAACTATAAAAGGGCTGACAATTTCCTATCCCTTCATGACATTCTAACTGTCATAATGTAAGAATCTCTCCAGAGTTCATTGTGACATTTGGTAAATGAGTATCCTACACTGCCATCAAGTGAGTGACTAGTACACAATACCAAACACAGTGTAAACTTAACTGCTTATATATTTACCATACTGTATTTTGCTTTTCTTTTTAATTTTTGTTGTTTTTTGTTTGTTTGTTTGTTTGTGTTTTCAAGACAGGGTTTCTCTGTGTTGCCCTGGCCAACTTACTCTGTAGATCAGGCTGGCCTCCAACTCAGAGATCCACCTGCCTCTGTCTCTGGAGTGCTGAGATTAAAGGTGTGTGCCATCATGCCTGGCTTCTTTTTTAAAATTTTGCTTCTTTATTTGTTATATGTACAAGTGTTTTGGCAACATGAATGTCTGTGTATCATGTGCATTGCTGGTGCTCACAGAGGCCAGAAGATGGCAGTATATCCCCAAGGACTGGGGAAATAGATGCGAGCTGCCATAGGGGTGCTAGGAGTCAAACTGGGGTCCTTTTGAAGAGCAGCCGGTGCTCTTAACTGTTGAGCCATCCCTCTAGTCCTCCATTTATTTGTTTGTTTGTTTGTTTATATTTTATTTTGTGTGTATGAGTGTTTCACCTGAATGTATGTCTGTGTACCACATGCATGCAGTGCCCTAGAGACAACAAGAAGGAGTTGAGTTCTTTTGGACTAAAGTTACAGATGGTTTTAAGTTGCCATGTAGGCACTGGGAACAGGATCCTGGTCCTTTGTAATACCAATCAATACTTGTAGCAGTATTTTAATTCTCCTGACGTAATTGCCATCTCTGATGCTTACTGCCTTTGTCTGCTAACCTAGGCCTAGTCCTGGAAGCTTCCAGCCTCCTTACAGTCTAATCTAGGCCTAGAATTTTTTCAGCCTCTGAGTCTTGCTGCTGAATAAGTTCACCCTTCTTAGTTATTTCTGATCTCTGGCTGGCTGGTTTAACTCAGTTGTGCTGGCTTAAATTCCTCTCCAAGCTGACAGATTCAATCTGGCTTCTCTCTGACTCTCTCTCGGCCTCTCCTGAATTGCTCTGCTTGGTCGAAAACTAACCCTGACAATCTCTTCTAATCTTCTGGCTCCTTCTCATTCTCTGGCTTGTTCTGTCTTCAATCTGTCCCAATAAAACTGCTTCCTCTCTCTCTCTCTCTCTCTCTCTCTCTCTCTCTCTCTCTCTCTCTCTCTCTC
>NW_021610410.1:0-1440 GCF_004785775.1 Grammomys surdaster | reverse complement strand
AACCATCTAAATAGTCCCATAACCCCTCAGGAAATAGCAGCAGTCATCAAAAGCCTCCCCACTAAAAAAAGCCCAGGACCAGATGGTTTTAGTGCTGAATTCTATCAGACCTTCAAGGAAGACCTAATACCAATTCTCTTCAAACTATTCGACAAAATAGAGACAGAAGGAACACTACCCAATTCGTTCTATGAAGCTACAATTACACTCATACCCAAACCCCACAAGGACCCGACAAAGAAAGAGAACTTCAGACCAATCTCCCTTATGAACATCGATGCAAAAATACTCAATAAAATTCTAGCAAACCGAATCCAAGACCACATCAAAACAATCATCCATCATGATCAAGTAGGTTTTATCCCAGGAATGCAGGGATGGTTCAATATTCGGAAATCCATCAATGTAATCCACTATATAAACAAACTTAAAGAAAAAAACCACATGATCATCTCACTAGATGCTGAGAAAGCATTTGACAAAATTCAACATCCCTTCATGATAAAAGTCTTGGAAAGATCAGGAATTCAAGGCCCCTACCTAAACATAGTAAAAGCAATTTACAGCAAACCAGTAGCCAACATCAAGCTAAATGGAGAGAAACTTGAAGCAATCCCACTAAGATCAGGGACTAGACAAGGTTGCCCACTCTCCCCCTACCTATTCAATATAGTACTGGAAGTCTTAGCCAGAGCAATTAGACAGCAAAAAGAAGTCAAAGGGATACAAATAGGAAAGGAAGAAGTCAAAATATCGCTATTTGCAGATGATATGATAGTATACTTAAGTGACCCCCAAACTTCCACCAGAGAACTCCTAAACCTGATAAACAACTTCAGCAAAGTGGCTGGTTATAAAATCAACTCAAACAAATCAGTAGCCTTCCTCTACATGAAAGATAAACAGACTGAAAAAGAAATTAGGGAAATGACACCCTTCACAATAGTTGCAAATAATATAAAATACCTTGGTGTGAATCTAACCAAGCAAGTGAAAGACCTGTATGACAAGAACTTCAAGTCTCTGAAGAAAGAAATTGAAGAAGATCTCAGAAGATGGAAAGATCTCCCATGCTCATGGATTGGCAGGATTAATATAATAAAAATGGCCATCTTGCCAAAAGCAATCTACAGATTCAATGCAATCCCCATTAAAATCCCAACTCAATTCTTCACAGAGTTAGAAAAGGAAATTCTCAAATTCATATGGAATAACAAAAAACCTAGGATAGCGAAAACTATTCTCAACAATAAAAGAACTTCGGGAGGAATCACCATCCCTGACCTCAAGCTGTACTACAGAGCAATAGTGATAAAAACTACCTGGTATTGGTACAGAGACAGGCAGGAAGATCAATGGAATAGAATTGAAGACCCAGAAATGAACCCACACTCCTATGGTCACTTGATCTTTGACAAAGGAGCTAAAACTGTCCAGTGG
>NW_021610409.1:0-3190 GCF_004785775.1 Grammomys surdaster | reverse complement strand
TCTTCTACTTCCTTCTTCCATTTGTAACGACTGTAGGATTGTAGTAGTGCACCCAAAAAATACAGGATAATATCCCCTTAAGACTTTTAAAATAAGTGTTTCAGAGACAGAGTCTCAAGATGGTAAACCAGGCTGCTCTCAAATTCACAATACTCCTGCCTCAGTCTTCCAAGTGCTGAGATGCTTAGCCACATTTAAATTTAATACAAGCATGCCAATGTATCATATTTTCATGCTTATGACAACTAATATACTAACATTTTTGGGTGTCCAATACATTAAGTTACCCCTACATAAAAAAATAAATCAGAATATACCAACTCATAGTTAACTCTGGCAAGGGAGGACACTAATGTAAAGAGTAAAACGATGGAGACTAACATTTTACTATTTTTACTGGCATTACACTCTGAAATTGAACTACAATTGGCTAGCTATATTGAAATAAAAGCAAATCTTGGGATTGAAACGAGAAGAGACAGAACTATAAAATTATCAAAATTCCTTTACTGGACATCTGACCCAGGGTCCACATGCTAAGAAAGATATTATCTCCAACTCAAATGTACTGACTGTTAAAATATAAACAGAAACTAAGAAAGCAAATTCTGAAGAATTTTTCTACACACTGTTCTACTATAGAATTCAGGAACTACTTACCACCACCACTACTACAACAGATAAAGGGTAAACCACATAATGGATAATAGACTGTTAACATTAACTTAAACTAAGAGGGGGTAGCTAGAGGGACTATATTTGAGCATACTAACTGCAAGTTCTTATATCCTATAAAATGAAGTATTCATGAAATCATTATACATGTGTCTGTGGTAAAAAATCAAAACTCTTGGGCCAACAAGAGGCTCAGTGGATAAAACTCACTTTGATTCCAAGCCTGATGACTAAGTTTGTCCCTGGAACCCACACAGCAGAAAGAGATCCAACTCCTAACATCTCTCCTCAACCTCCACATGTGACTTGGCATGTACACACATGTGAGCACACATACACACACACACACACACAAACACACACACACACGCACACAGAGAGAGAGAGGGAGAGAGACAGAGACAGAGACAGAGACTTGCTATACATTCATAAAACACAGATACAAATATATGTAATCTTAAGTATTTTAAAATATTTATTAAAAAAATAAACCTCTCCTGTTTGTCAAGTCCATCTGGAACCAGTGGTACACTAGTCCGGTTCCCTGTGACTCCTCTCATACTGTCCTATCCACTCAGTCTCCTCAGTTTAGCTTCGTATCTTCTCTGACTCCAGGATAGCAGAGCAATGCTGGATGTGCTCAAGTCATACCCAGCATGTGACAACTCTCTGATGTGAGTTTTTAAAGTGTTTATACTGAAGTCTAGCACACTTGAATTTTCAATTATTTGTGACATACTGATTTTTCTTCTATAAGGCAGTCTATTTTATCATTAAAGTTTTTCTCTGACAGGAAGATCATATTCAGATAGTTTAGGACAAACCTCTGTATCTCCTCCTCGGTGCGTCCAAGAGAAAGCAGCCTCTTTTTAATGTTTGTGTAGTTTTTTTTTAGTACAATCATTGGAAAGGTCTAAGATTCTAGCCTCATATCAGAAGCAGCAGGTCCTCTTTGTTTAAGTTGAAAGGTGACTGTAAAATTTCAATGTTAGTTTTCACGCATTTGGTACTCTGAATTTAGATGGAATGATTTTTGGAAATTATCTTTCTGACAAAATCTGTGGCAACCTTGTGACCTAAGGATCTACTGGTCTCCTGCAAAATTTTAACCATTTGTTTATTTAAATTCAGACTGATGGAGAAGGTTCTGGGAACATTGTTACCCAGTCAGCAGAGGCATTTATGAGTCAATCCAACAGAGCAGAGGAACTTTATAGTATTTTCCAAGTTTAGGTTGTTATTAGACCAAAAAAAGGATTCAGGAGAACGCTCCAAACTATTCACAATTTCAAGGTCTGATGCCATAATCTTTCTCCACAGTTCCCATCATTTGAAAGACTTTCAGGAGTGCATGTTATAGTTCATGGATATCTTGATATGATGTTACCAATCTCTTTGTCACTGTCTCTTTTGAATAGAAGGAATAGCTTCAGCTCCTGCTCATTTGTAACAGCCCTGTTAAACACTCCAGACTGTCATCTCCTTGCCCTGTCAATATCAACTCCCATGTTGAGCAAGTTGTACAGTAGGTCCTCATTCTCCAAAGACTTCTTGTCTACACTGTTGCATTCCACATTAAACAGCCTGAATGGAATCAACTTGAGGAAAACAGCTATATATTGGAGCATCCATTCTGTTAAACCAAGAAGATCCTTCTCATACACCAGATGTTTCTTGATGCCATAATCATTGGATAGTCCAAAGTTTTCCAAATGCTGTGTAAAATAACATGTAATATTAATATATAATATTATGTGAATGCATATGTTAAATATCCAATGTCAATACTATGATTCTTTAAGTAGGAGGAGCCTCGGATCCCTGTGGTCTTAGGGCTCTTCCTCTTTTGACTTACAGAGAAGCAGAACAAGCATCACTGCTGCCCCAAGATGCCGTGCCCTTGTATTGTTCTTTTAGTTCACTGTGCCTCCTGTTCTGACTCTGAATCAGTTCTCCTCTCCATCTCTTCTGTTTTCTGCTTTCTTTGGTCTCTGGCATCTTTGGTTTCTTCCTAATAAATGGCACTTTCATTACCATTTGCCTTTCAACTTGCCATATGTCTGAACTGTCCCTGCCCACAGACACTAGATTTCTTTGCTTCTGGCTACCTTAATCTCAAACTCTAAATGTAGTTCTGAAAAACAACACTTCAGATATCTTGATATATGCAAATTAGATATGTGGTCTAATTTGCATCTTTGCATCTTTAATGTCTTTTTTGGATTTATAATACCATTTAAATGGATCATATTTATTACACACACACACACATACACACAAACAAACAAACAAACAAACACACACACACACACACAGGCACACACAAATCTCTGGACAAGAGCTGTCAACATCAATCTCTACCTCAGTTTACCAAACTGTTTCTTTGATTGCAATGCAATAATTGTGAACACATTTCCATCTTCATAGTGATATAGTTGAGGGGATGGAGTGTAATTCAGAGGTAGATCAGTGACACTATGTGTCCTTAGCATGCATAAGGATTTGAGTTCATTTC
>NW_021610408.1:0-5627 GCF_004785775.1 Grammomys surdaster | reverse complement strand
CAAGCAAGGAAATTATCTTGAGATGGAAAGAGATCACATGAGGAGAGTACATGACATCAGAAGAGCCAGTAGCAGTTTTACCCAACCAGGATGAAGTTCTTGTGAGAGTTTGACAAGGATGACTTTTTGAAGTGGTTAGTTCATTCTGCCTTTATTGAGGACTGGGGATGGATGATATGGAATATGGAAATATTAAGGGATATTGAGGGCTTCAGATAAGTTTGGGGAAATATGAGAAGTGAATTCAGGGCCCGCCCAATACCTACTACAACAGGAATATTCAGGGACCAAAGCCATCCAGATGACTAAAGGCCCTTGAAAGAACACAATCAGTAAAAGCCAGAACAATATGATATCTTCAGAGGCCAGCTACCCTACTATGACAAGCCATAAATATCTTAAAACTACCAAACCACAAGAAAATGACCTTAAGTAAAATTTTAATTAAAATCTGTAACATAGACATGAAAATAACCTTTGTTACAATAGACAGTCACACACACACACACATGCACACACACACTAACACCACCAACATCAAAATAACAGAAAATAACAATGGTCATTAATATTTCTCAATGTCATGGATGCAGTCTTCAATAAATAGACACAGGCTAACAGAATGGATGCAAAAGCAGGATCCTTCATTCTGCTGCATATAATAAACACATCTCAGTAATAAACATAGACATTGCCTCAGATAAAAGGGCTGGAAAAAAGTTTTCCGAGCAAATGAACCCAAGAAGTAAGGTAGAGTTGCCACTCTAATATCTAATAAAATAGACTTTCAACAAAAAATATTCAAAAACAGACAAGGATGGACACTTCATACTCATCAAAGGAAAAGTCTACCAAGATGATAACTCAATTCTGAACATCTATGTCCCCAAAACAAAGCTACACACATGTGTAAAAGAAACATCGCTGAAGCTTAAATCGCACATAAATCTCCACACAATTAATAATGGGAGACTTCAACACTCTCATTATCACCCAGGGCATCTAGAAAAAAACTAAACATGAATAATGCAACTAATAGTCATTATGAATCAAATGGTCCTAACAGACACTACAGAATATATCACCTAAACAAAATATGTATACATATTCTTCACAGCACTCCATGGATGTTTCTCTAAAATTGACCATGTAGATCAGAAAGCAAGCTTCAACAGATACAAGAAAATAAAAATAATGCCTTGTATCTTATCAGACTACCATGAATTAAAGCTGGATTTTAACAAAAACAAAAAGCCTACACACTCATGGAAATTAAACAACTTTCTCCCCAATAAGCACAGCAAGAAAGAAATAAAAAAAATTAAAGATTTTATAGAGTTCAATGAAACTGAAGGCATAACATACCCAAATTTATAGGACACAATGAAAGTGCTAAGAGGAAACTTCATAGCACACTAAGTGCCTCCATAAAGAAATTAGAAAGTTTTCATACCAGCAATTTAAGTATATACCTGAAAGCTCTAGATAAAAACAATTACACCAAGAGGACTAGAAGGCAGGAAATAATCAAATTCAGGACTGAAATCAGTTAGAAACAAAACAATACAAAGAATCAATAAAACCAAGAGCTGGTCTTTGAGAAAATCAACAAGATAGACAAACCCTTAACCAAAAGACAGAGGGTCACTATCCAAATAAAATCAGGAATGAAAAGGGAGGCATAACAGACTCTGAGGAAATTCCAAGAATCATGGGCTCTTACATGAAAAGCACAGTGGTTCCATGCCAGTGCCCATATCTGGAGTTAAAGCAGCACACCAGGAATGATACAATTAAAGACCTCCCTAATCTATTGCTTTCTATCATTCCCTTCTACCCAAACCTGCCCTTGTGAAGACAATGTGATTCAGGTGGTTGGATCTTTTAGTGCTGGCCTTCTTAATGTTCTCTCCAAGGATTACTTTAAACAGCAATTGCTCTTGTTTGATTAAACAGTATTGGACCATTACAGATGTTGTCATTGTAATATTTTGAAAATAGCTGATCTATGAAAATCTATCAAAGTTTGGATACAATCAGTGAGTAAAATTCTGATGTCATTTTTCTCAGAAGGAAAGCAATCTTGGTATTAACAGAAAGTACAAAATATCCTAGATAGAAAAACCACATCCCAAATGAGGTCATTTGTCACTGCCATGATAGGTAATACAGCCTACTAATGGCATAAACGAGATTTTAGATAAATGAATCTGATTTGACTTCCAGTTGTAAGTACAGTAGTTAAATCTCTTGCGTTTTTAGATAGATAACAAAAATGTACTTTGGCTGAAATATGACTTCTTCATCAAATGATGTGAATATTGGAGATCCTTATATAAAGAAAGAAACGTGATTCTACCTGGCATGGTATGGTATTGCTTTAGCTCTAGCTCTTTGGAGGTAGGAGTACAGGCAGAGTTAGGTGCAAAAGGGGACAGGTTCCTGTGAGTTCAGCACTACTCTTGTCTACATAGTTTCAGGACATCTGGTGCTATGAAGAGAGACTAAAAGGAAATAAAAATTAAAGGTAAATGCTTAATTAGCTTGCCAAATTTTCACCCTGGAAAAAGCCAATACCAGTAGAGTCCTAAGTGTAACAAGATTGAAACTATCATAGCACAGAGTAGCACATAGACTTCAAGGTCCAGGGATTCGCAAGGATGTAGAAAACCTCCAGCCATGAGAGAAATACTGAAGATACACAAATCATTTCTCCAGGAAGTAAAGGGATCCTTCCCAGCTAAGAAAGGAGTTGAGATGGCCTCAAGAACAGGAGCAAATATTTGCTATAGATATCTTAGACAGAAGATTAGTATCTAGATTATTTACACTTAGGAAAAATATCTACATCATAAGAAGAAAGCCAACCAGTTTGTTGAAAGCAAATAAATTTTTTTTAGACTCAGGAAGAATGAGAATTGTACAGTGAAACTTCAGGAAATGTCATCCAAGATCAATCAGAAAAGGAATAACAAACACCTCTTCGGGAGTACACAGGAAGCTATGCACTGCTGGTGGTGATGTGAAGTATTCTAGCCTGTTTGGTTGTCAATTGGGAGTGTTCTCCAAAAGCCAAAATGTGGCCAACCAAATGGTGCAAGTATACCATTCCACAGATCTCAACATATTGGAGAGATCTTTGTGTATCAGTGATGATTGCAGCCATTTCTGTAATACACTAGGGAAACAAGCTTGGAGTCCCAAACCGTCACCATGGGTAAGGAAAATGTGATGGACACAGATAAAGATGAATTTTAAGCCATAAAGAAATTAAAGTCATTTTATTTACAAGAATCTGCATCTTGTAATGCAAGTGAGATATCTCAGTATATAAGAACACATATTGTGCTTGCAGAGTCTCCAGTCTGAGTTACTAGCACTCTCATGATGCCTTTCAACCTTCCTCAATTCCAGAACCAGAGTTCTGATGCCCTTTTCCTCCCTGTGTTGGAACTACACACACGTGTTGCGAAAGAATATATACAGAAGAGATATGTATATTAAAATAAAACGTTAAATGGTTGTTTTCAGAATCCAATTCAACCTGTTTCTGAAACATGTTCATCCTGATGTTTTTCTTGTTTATGAGTGGTAGGCTGCATATACATGAAAGCCTATATTTCACCTTAGGCTTTCATGTAGTTTCTGTTTCATAGTAATGATTAAGGGCTGGGGTGACAGGTTAGAAACGGGAGGAACTGTAGTAACAGCCTGAGTGTCTTCAGGTTATAGTATATATTTTTGGAACCATACATTGTTCAGTGACTAGTACAATGAAAATAAACTCAAGGAGAATAATTTTATCACCACTGTAGCTATTGATGAATTGATTTAATATTAAATGTTTTGTTTTATTTCATTCTCATATCAAAGTTATGAGAATAAAAACAAATCCTCTCTATATACCATAGATTAAAAAATCGACAAATTCCTCCAGTCAATTTTACTGTTTAAATATTTACATAACTACAGGTGTACCTGTGTCACTACACATTCACATAATACATGAAACTCCATGTATACATATGTATCATTGTCTATATTTATCCTTGTCCTCACCAAGAAACAATTTGTTACAAAGATCTGGGCAGCTCTTACATTGCATAGCCATAATATTGAGAAATTTCCATATCCTTCTCCCTCTGAAGAAAAATCTGAAGCTTCCCAGGAGAGGTGTACTTGGCAGCATTCTCACGTTCCTGTTGAGCCTGCCTCTTCATGGCCTCCCTCTCTGGCCTCTGCTCTTTTGTGATGGGCTGTGAGGTGACTGGTCCCAGAATGTCGACTTTCCTCCATGGAATTGGTTGGTGGCTGAAGTCTTGCAGCAGGTATTGAGTTTGAGTTTCGGGAGCTGATGGCACTTTGTTCTTGGCAGCAGAAAGAAGCTCCCTCTGGAGGGAAGTGTGAGATGATGCTGTATAGGCTGTAGGCCTCAAGGTTTCTGACTGAGGTACAGTGTTAATCTGGATGGTGTTGGTTACATTAGGTTGTGTGGCACTGGAAGGAACTGGCAGAGCTGCCTTGACAGAAGCAATCAAAGATTTGCTGACAGGAAGTGGTTGGGACGGCCTGAGTGTGGTAAGCTCAGCTGAGTGAAAATGACACCTCTCAGAGTAAGCTGCAGTGGGCCTGTGTGAAGCAAGTGTGAGGGGCTTTCCAGAAACAGGTCTGGCTTGAGGCTGGTCCAGGGTTGGGAAAGGCAGAGCTACTAACCTGACCTTACCAGGTAGGGACAGCTCATACTGGGACTCAGATGGATACGTCTTTAAAGCACTGCTCTCTGCCCTCTGAGCCTTGCCTGTTGTTTTGTCATGGCCCTGGCACTCATGTGGCATATCCTGCAGTACTGTAGTGGCTGGGCCTGTCCCAAAATATTTGTTGCTGCTAAAAGTTCTCAGAGCCCAGGAAGATGCAATGACAGGTTTCTTCTCACTTTTCTTCCCCAGTGGGTGGAAGACCTGCATTGAGTCCAGCATGGGCATGCCAAGGTGAGTTCGAGGCTTTTTAAAGCTGTTGTGGTTGAGCTCAAGTGGATCCCTCTTTATCTTGGACATAGAGATTGTGGGCTTCTCTTCAGCTCTGACTCTGTCCCTTGACTGCATAAGCTCCTCTGTTTTCTTGGAATTATTTACTCTGGTCCATTTGGTCTTGTCTTGCCCTTGTCCCCTAGCTCTGCTGGGCCTAATGGGTGATATATTGGGAGCTTTATCCTCCAAGTCCTTTGCCATGTTGTCAGTAGCCCTGTCACTGGTCCCAAAACTGGTCATAGGCCCCTCTCCCTCTACTAAATCCCAGTTTTGGATTTTGGCCTCAGGAGCTCCATCAATCAGCTCAGAGGCTTCATGGTCTTCCTTCCTCACCTGGTCAGAGGGCTCACTGATGACTTTGGAGTTTTCTTGGGCCTGGTCCATCCAGATGACTGTGGAGTCTGTGGATTCAGTTGCTGTAGTATCTTGAAATTGATCTAGGCCTTCGAAAAAGTTGAAGAGTTGGGGAAGGTGAATATCTGCCACCAGTGTAGGGTTATTTGCAAAGTTGATAGTTGACACCATCAAACTGTCCAGTTTTCCTTTCTCTTCCAGACCTAGGCTGATGCCTCCCAAGCTGGCATTGTCAGAAGCAGACTT
>NW_021610407.1:0-1228 GCF_004785775.1 Grammomys surdaster | reverse complement strand
TAGCACAGCAGGCAATGATTATCCAAGACAAAGAAGAAAAGTGTGTGGGGGAAATCTGCATAAAGATGATAGGAATTCCTAAAGAAGAAATGAATAAATCTCTTAAAGAAATCTAGGAAAACACTGAGTGCAAGGAAATGAATAAAACTGTTCATGTCCTGAAGATGGAAGTACAACTCATGGTGAAAACCTAAAGGTAATACTGGAAATGTAAATCTTAGGGAATTCCAAAAGGAACCACAGAGGCAACCTTCACCACTAGATTAGCAGGACGAGCTACTCATATCAGGTTATTTCTCTCCACCCTTGTGTCTCCAGCTCTGCCTCTCTTCATAATGATCAAACCTTTCTGCTTCTTTTTCTCTCTCATCTCTCCAACACATGCACCTTGTAATGGCTACAGCTGCATCCTGATCATGGGGCCAGGTGGCCTCTGAGCATCTACCACACACTTGTACCACATGGCTGGGCAGCAGGTGGACTGAAGCGTGTCCTCTGTCCATCTCCAATGAGAGACATGGTGATGAGTGGGCTTTGGTTTTATTTTTTAATAATAATGGTAAAATATCAAATATTTGATACTATGAAAATCCTATGAAAAGAAATATCCCCTTAGTCAAGGGTGTTAGAAGATGATGTTTTCAAATACTGGAAGCATTAGAATTTGAAATAGGTTTTCTGGAAGGAATGGGTGCCTTATTAAAGCTTTCATGTGTATGTAGCAATTAAACTAAATGAAGTCCGTATAACATACCAAAATATGCACATCTATATAGAAAAAACATTAGGGAAGAGCTGCAAGACTGTTGACTTAAAATTACAAATATTATAATTGTACCTATTCCAAATGATGTTCAAGGTAGGCGATGATTAAACATCTTGTAGATCACTCTCACTCAGCACCCTTTTCTAGAAATAAAACTTTACTGCTAGCAAACCAATACTATGCATTTAATAGTTGACAATGTCAGCTTTTGTGCTACAATGACATAATTTAGAAGCTGGGATAGACACACCACTGCACTTGAACTAGAAAATACACGCACCAGACTTTCAGAAGAAAATATTGCCAGAACTTTATTTTTATGAACATAAAAATAAAATGGATTTAACCTTTATATGACATTGTGGCTTTTTCTCCTGTGGGTTAGGTACCTACACAAAGCAGGCATATTCATAAAAATGTAGCTGATATTCCTTATGTAATTTGTAAGAACATATGCTGAAT
>NW_021610406.1:0-1155 GCF_004785775.1 Grammomys surdaster | reverse complement strand
TTATGAAATAACATGGGACTCATGAATCATACATCAGGATATACTAGAACTTTTTCTCTGTTAATATAGTTTAAAAATTGTGACTGCAATCTCAGCTGCTGTAAAATAAGTTTTGATAGTGCTTAAATAAGAACCATTACTCATTCCTCGCAGTTGTATATTATAACTTGCAATGAACATAGTGTTACTCACATGTTAGGAATTTTCCAAACATGCATACATGCAGGCTAATAAATCCATGTAATCTTATCATTGCAAACACTCTAATATGTTCTATGGTAATCTGCTAATAGTTATTTAAATATGGGAATTCTAGAAATAAATCCCACATACTCAAATTTCAAAGGGAACATGGGGTTGACAAAGCCAAGATACTGGCTATGAGTATTACAATCAGGTAAGCAAAAATCAACGTAATAAATATAACTCAAGTTCTATAATATTGTTCATTCTTCATAAAAATATATTCTACTTCTTTCCTAGTGCTGATTCTATCATGACTTACCTCATATTCAAATTTTTTTCAATAGTGGATTGTAATCCAAGGAAATGTGCATGTGTCTGTTATTCTCAATTTTGATCTCCACATATATATTTGGGCAAGAGTAACACAGAGAATTCTACTCATATGAAGTCCTTGAATTATGTTAAAAATCAGCATTCTATGTTCCACGTTACAATAAAGTCTTATTAATGATTTTTATCAATTGTAAAAATATTAGAGAAAATTCCCTATATTATTTCTATTAGCAGTTTGCACAAATTACTACCATTTGTGTAAATGCAGGCATAGAATGGACAGTCACATTACAAAGTCCTAAGTAATAGGACATCTCTTTTAAGGAAAGTGTCTGCTATAAAACATGAATATCAAAAAATAGCACAATGACACCACAAATTACAACAATGATATCACAAAAAATAGGGAAAACCAAGCTTCTTCTGGAGTATTCCAAATGGTAAGTTATTTCATACAAAGAGGTGATTCCAATCCACTGTTATATATGATCAACAGACAATTTATAAAAACTATATACATATAGATCTCTATTTATGAAAGAATAATATTTAATAAGTACTAAATAATTCCTCACTGTCATAAGCTATGACACCTGGAAAATAATATAGTAATCAGTCTTCATGCTCCACAGTTGC
>NW_021610405.1:0-5896 GCF_004785775.1 Grammomys surdaster | reverse complement strand
CCTTCCTGCCTGCCTTCCTGCCTGCCTTCCTGCCTGCCTTCCTGCCTAGCAGTGAGGAAGCAGAGGCTCACTGAAGACAAATGACAGCCACAGAGATAGTACACATGTTCAGGCTCCATCTCAAGCCTGTGATGCTACCCAGTGTTGGTCTCTGGATGAATACTCATTGCATTTGAGAAAAACAATCACCCATCCGGCTCATAAGCACCATGCTTTATTGTTAAGAGAAGACTACAGAATTGAACTTGAAGCGTCAGCATGCTGTTTACAAACTAGGGACTGAGGCTCAGAGGAGGGAAGCATGCATGTCAGACCTTTAAGGTAGGCTTAGCAAAAGATCAAGAGGAAGTATTCAAATGCCCCACAACCCACAGCATGCAGCACAGAGCAGGAAGCAGAGGGTAGGTAGACCGTTTCCCCAGGGAGCATGGGCATCTTTGACTGCCATTCCCCTAGAAGGAAAAGAGAGAGAAAGTGGGCTAGGGACAACCTATCTAGGTTCAGTGTGGGTGGCCTCTGTGTCTCCTCTCTTCCGGAAAGTACACCCCAAACATCAGAGGACAACTCTCTGTATGTGAAAAACTTTCCTTTGAACAGAATTTTTTAAAGCCTAGTTTCAGTGCAGGGTAGGAGGGATGATGAAGACAAAGTGGGGAAGGATGGTGGGTTTAAATGAAAGCAAAAAGTCCACTGCCAGCCACACACTAATTTTAGCATATTTTCCTTGAATTTAAAGTGAACTTCCACCACGGTCATACCCCACTATGCAGTGAATGTCTATGGCTATTTGAAATTTGTTTCTGATATTTCAGCTTCTAAGTAGTTTGTTCATATTTAGGAACAAAATATTTGCATTTTAAAATTGATTTACAAATATAGACTTCTACAAACTAGTTTAGAATTCCAACTCCTCCACTGGATACGGGATTAAAATAGAGACATCTGCCAGGAGCAATCAATTGAGATGGGTTTACAGTTTGGCTTTGTTTTTGTTTCTGTTTCAAAGCACAGTGCAAACTGATCCGAGGCAAAATTCCCAGGCACAGCAATCGGGGTGAAAACATTGAATGCCCTCTGAAGCCTGGTTCCAGCCTGCTGTCTGGATCTTGCCGTGACCTCTCCATCTTCAAGCCCTGGTACAGTGGCTGGAGAGGCAGAGTCTGGTTCTATGCCCTGGCAGGCCTCCCTCGGCACTTAGGGACCAAGGAGGCTTCTTTCCTGCTACCAGAGGCATTTCCAGGCTGTCATGGGGACATCCAATGACACAGTCCATGCTGCCATCTATGAAACCACTTCCAGCCCTATGATGGCTATCCTTATTGTCCACTTGCCTATGTCTGGAATTAACTAAAACCTAAGTAGCTGTACCAAGGGATTTTGTCCTTAACTAAATCATTTGAAGTGGGAAAAACCACTTTGAATCTGAACCTTTTGAGCTGGGAAGATCCACCACCTTCAGTCTGGGCCACACCTTCTGCTGCAGCCTATATAAATGACATGGAAGAAGGAAGCTTGATCTCTCTGCTTGCTTGTTCTCGCTCTCACATTGGCAAGTTCATTCCTTTACTGGCACTAGAACTTACATCTTTGGGGTTTGGTCACATACTGAAGGCCAGCTGAGCCATCCAGCCACATGGGCTGAACAACTACTGAATTCTTGGCTCTTCCATTGATAGACAGCCATTGTTGAACTAACTGGACCACAGCCTGTAAGTCATTCCAATAACCTGCCTTTAAACATATGTGTGTTTATACATACATACCTACACACATACATACATAATGCATACATACATACAGATACATGCATGCATGCATACATACATATACATATAAGTTCATCCTATAAGTTCTGACCCTCTAAAACACTCCTGATTAACACAGTCTCGTATCAGGCTGCTAACAGGATTTCAGAGAATGAAAAACATTTATCTGGAGGCCAGAAGTATTTTATAGGGAGCTCTCAATAAGTCATCAAGGTGAAAGTTGACCTTCCTGCTATTAAACTGGGTTGAGAATATTTCTGTGGATTTTGGTAGCAACTCAACCCTCTGCACTGAGATAGTGCAGTAGGAAAACTAGGTGGTAAGAGATCACCTTCGATAAAACAGAACAAGCACTAGGGACAGCAGAAACCCATTTGTTTCTCCTCTTCCAAAGTAGTGTTCATCTCTCAAGCATTCTAAGTGGTTGGGCTATTATTAGCCAGCAGGGAGGGGGACAAGGGTCCTGGTCAATGAGTGGCCATGTTACATGTCTGACCTGCTTTGGAACATAGAGTTTGGCCACTGTTGAGGTTAGAAGTAGTTGGGTGGTGGTATAGTGGTTTTGTCTTTGGGGGAAAGAAGCCAGCCAGTCCAGTTGCACCAATAGGATACTGCCTAGTGGGCAGGTAACTTACTGCCAATGGTGGATGGCTCTTCATGGGAAAGCTCTCCCAGTACATTTTTCACGCCAGGGATGCCTAAGTCTCAGAAGGGATTGGGGTTAAAAGCATTTTTTCCCAGAGGACACTCTAGATGCCCCTTACATCTAACCCTGTGATCTTGCTGGTTATGGTGCATCCTTCACGACCCCAAGCTGTGTCACAGAGGTATGTGTCCATCCCCACGGCCCATCCATTCTGCCATGGCTCTTTTCCAGTGAGATTACGCTAGGAAGCTGCTGCAGGCCTCCTGCTGCTCTGGACCCTGCTTTTCCCACCCTGGAATCTAACCATATTGAAAAATCATTTCCCAAATGCATAATGGTTTAGACATAGTATGTCTTTGGTTCAAGCTGTAAAGTCTGCACAGATGGGGGTCTGGCCTGCCCCTCAACTCTGGCCCAGTTTCCTCAAGGAACTGATGAAGGCAAACACTGTACTTTATATTTTGACAGCTGCCTGCACTTTCTCACGTGACTCTCACGGCCTGGGAGGCATGTGAGGCAGGTTATCCCCATTTCTCAGATAAGGAAGCAGAGGTTAAAGAAACATAAATGATTAGTGCTTGAGAGGATTCATCAGTAAAAATTAGCACTGAGAGAAACTCTGGGCCCCAGCACGGCTTGTCCCACCCACTACAACCCCAAAACAGGTCATTCCACCAAATTTTGGACACAGCCATGTTGTCATTCACCTTTCACTCTTTTCTCCAGCAGGCCACCTGCCACCTCTGACATTTCTCAACTTCCATAATCAGCATGCACATTTTCACACTATCTTCAGTAAGTGTTGCTGAATGCTACCTCCTAATTAATGCTCATGCGTGTTTCTTTGTGCGTGTGGTTTGACTGTGTAATGTGTATTTTTGTATCTGCCTGTTTGTGAGCCTCTGTACATCTTTGTGGACTAGTGTGTCTGTGGCATATATGTTTGCATGTGTTTGACATGCGTGTATGTGTGTGAATGTGTGTATATGTATGTGTGTATGAATATGTGTGTATGTATGTATGTATGTATGTATGTATGTATGTATGTGCGTGTAGGATTGTGCTGAGAGGTCAGGAGCGATGGGGAGTGAACATGGACAGAGGCTATTGGCATCTTCAAGGAGTCCCAAAAGTGTCCAGGAAGAGAAACTTGTCATGTACCAGTCAAGTCTGTATAATGTTTTACTTTCAGCAAATGGAGACTGAGTCATAGCTGGACATCAGGAGACTCTATGGGGTCTTCACAGTTGAACTTTATCTCTGGGGTGCCCTCTATGAACAATGGGAGCCACTGAGGGGTGTTCAGCAATAGTAGATTTGTGTTTGATTTGTGTCTGGGGGATTTCTCTCTGGAAGAAAGTGGTAAGTGGAAGAAAAAAGCAGGTGAGAAAGCAAAATGCCACTGAAGCCTAGAAGGACATGCACACGTGGAGAATAATGTGCATGGAAGTGACACAGACAGGGACTCTGGGAGAGAGATTTGAGTTCAGCTCAGTAGTTGTGTCCCTAGCATCTGCATAAGTTATAGACTCTACACTGTGGGGTGCTGCCCTCTTCCTTGGTCATTCAGATTCACCTTGAGAAAGGTCCCTCCTGCCAGCAGGAATGCAGGAAGAGTCCTCTGCTGGAGCTCAGGCTGGACCCTGTAGTTCTTCTCTGTCTGAGGTGTGCTCAGGGAACATGATGCTAGGGACTGAGACATCTACCTCAGAATAAAAGAGTCCGGAAGGTAGGAATGCCCGTCTACTCCTTGGCCCAACTCCTTCTGAGTTTGCTACCTTGACTTGATTGTGCTGCTGGCAAAAGGTACCATGGGACTAGGACAGAAGCAAGGGTATGCACCTTGACAGGGTGCAGTGTCTGCTACCCTAGCATGACGGATGGGGAGATGAGGGGGTGAGCAGGAGGTCATTGGCCACCACTGTAGCCTACTGAGCAAGAGCTGCAGAGAGACTCTGCTTCCAAAAAAGGAGAAAAAGAGAGGAAAACACCCAGTGTAACCACTGGCTTTTACACACACACACACACTCCCTCTCACACACACTCACACACACACAACATACACATGTACACTCATCATATCCATAATCTCATATCTGTAAATTAACACATAAAATTAAATCCATGTAACACCATCTCTTGTCAGACAAGTCTGAGTGAGAACCGCAGTAAGCTACTGCTTCTCTGTCTTATTAAACACAATTTTAACATGTGACATTACCAGACACAATAAAGGAGAGAGAAGCTGGTGGAGAAGAAAGGAAATGACCAAAGCAGTAGCATGAAGGCTTTGCATCGTGGGATGTTTCCACCTATCTATGCACCCACTAGGAGTGTGTGCAAAACCAGCAAAACTGTGTCACTTTGTCTCTGGTTTTGATACTCTGCTAGGATTACAGAAGCTGTTACTATTGACCACACAGGGCAAAGCACACAATTGTGTGTGTGTGTGTGTGTGTGTGTGTGTGTGATCTTTGTAAAACTCTTTGAACATAGTCTTTCAGAGAAGGTGTCCATGCAAGGCTGTGCACACTTAAGGCTGGACTTACAAGTACTGGTTTCTTAGGTTTAGTCCTCAGATCTCTGACCTGGCACTGCTTGGGTTACTCCCAAGCCCACACTTTAAAATTAATAAGAACTGTTTTGAGATTGAAAATATTTGCCATTCCTCAAACCTTGCCAATTCTCTTTAATCCCTGTGGATTTAGATATGCTGTTTCATTCTCATTAAAGAATATCACTTTCCCCTCTCAGGCACAATGTCAACTTCTCTCTCCAGAAATTCAGTTCAAAATTCATTCCTCTGCTATAGGCACTTTAATGAATATATATATATATATATTGCATGTTATTGCTAGGTTAATTATTGATGATGACTATGTGTTTCTATGTGTGCATATATATTACATGTTGTGTGTCAGTCATGAGTCATGTGGTGTGCCTCTCACTATAACTTAACTAAGGCATCCCTTGGGGAGCAGTACCTTTTATGGGAATGGATGGGTAACTGAGATTCAGTTACAAGAAGACAGATGGGTGCTGGAAGGCCTGAGTACTCCCATCCGTACTAAGCAACCTCAAAGCTGTGTGTATGTGCACACATGGGTGAATAAATAATCACAGTTGTATTCCACATTGCCTATGTATTCATACATATAAACCCTTTATGTTATGTGTATATGCTACTATGATGTGATACAGGCATATTTTCAATATCTACATAGCCTACATATGTGTATATAATAAGCATGTATGCTTTAATACTCATGTATACTCTATACATCACATGCTAAGGTATATTTCATGATTTGGCATGTGTGACACATACTTAAATACTACATTCTTACATGTGTATATGCATTTTTATACACTCTATGTAAATAGTTTGTGGCTATATATCATGACATATACTATATTCCATGATAGGACATAAATCGGTACAGCTATAAACCATAAATGCAATGAACACAAGGATATATATATA
>NW_021610404.1:0-1380 GCF_004785775.1 Grammomys surdaster | reverse complement strand
TGGAATCTATCCTGATATCAGATATTCATTCTGCTGCCCAATCAGACATTGTTGTTTATGAGAAGTGTGTTCAAATGTCTATGAGATGTTCATTATACATACACATAGCCCCTGATGTGCACTGTATTATGTACGCAATCCTTACTGCAACCAGAATAACTATTAGTGTCAATGAGCCTTGCTGCCAATGGAGATGTTTTTGTTAATATTCTCTGCTGTACTGTGAATGTCGATGATAAACCTAAAAACAGATACTGCAGTATTGCCACAATGCTGCCACAGCAACCTTAATTTCAATGATCTGTGTTAGAAATGAGTATCTACTGACCTATTGTCAGTGCTGCCACAGCAAACTTAATTTCAATGATCTCTGTTACAAATGAGTATCACACTAATATCTATAATTCAAACTGTCACCAGAACCTATATTGATGTCCATCATAAGTGATGGCACCAAGAGCTATATTGAAATATAACCTATGTTGCTTCTGAAGAGATTGTTAGTGTCAAGGAACTCTGTGGCTAACAGAGTCAAGTGTGAAGCTCATAGTCAATACTGGTAACTAAGTTTATGTTTAGTTAACCTTTCTGTGATATGATGAGGTCACTGATACATTTTAGCAACAGACATCATTGTATATTCAATTACCTTGATGACCCTAGCAGGTATCATGTCAGTGATCACTGGTGATACATAGGACTATGTTAATCTGACTCATTCCAACTGCCAATAGAATCTATATTGATGTCAGTGATCTATTTTTCTGTGGAGACCACATAATATGTGAAATATGTGCTGCCTACTGTACCCTTTTTGAATTCAGGGTTCCATCCTACCATTAGAGAAGAGTTTGCCCATGGACCTGTCCTCTAAAACTGCATCCGTGTCACTGATACATCCTGGAAGCAAACACCATAGTGTATCCAAGATCACTGTTGCCTTGGGCCCACCAGCAACCATCATGGTGACCATTATACCTACAGAGGTCCTACCTGCACAGGAAAGTATGATGATGTCCACAATGTATGAATGTAGCCCGTCTGTAGGCCATGCATTATATAAGATCCTAACTGCCACCATAATGGCTACTGATACAAATGATCTAACCTTACAGATACCTGCCAACTGTAACTATTTTGATGTTGAGGATCCATCCTGCAACTAGAGAAGAGGTTTCTGTCCAATTTTGACTTTTCAGTGAAACTATGATGACAATGATAACTCCATGGTAAGAAACATTATGGTATATTCCCAATCCATGCTGCCACAGGCTGCATGATGTTAATTATTTCTAGTCCCACAAAAGACCAGGATGATTGTATTAGTCATTCCACCTACCAGTGAAAGCAAGTTTATGCCAGTGCTATTTGTTGTCACCA
>NW_021610403.1:0-3618 GCF_004785775.1 Grammomys surdaster | reverse complement strand
TGTGCAGCTGCCAGCCTGTAAAGAAAGACTTTATATTTGGCTTTAAGGATGTCTGTGTCCTCTCTGATTGCAATATCTCAAAAACAACGACATTTAACAAGTACAGACTTAAGGAAAAGCAGTGAAACAGAAGACCAGGAGACTAAAAAATATCAAATTCACAGGGTCCTCACTGGCCAGGACAGATGGGGAGGACCCAGATCTAGTCACTAAAGATTCTGAGGGTCCCTGGTCCAGAATTCTACTTACATATTTCGTAAACAAACATTTTTATGTAAACAAACAGGCTAAGGTGCACTAAAGAAATACTAATGATGAAAGTAATACAGGCTTATGATTTCAAATTTCTAGAAGGTTTCAATGAATAATGAAGGATAAAGATAAAGAAACGTAAGATGTTCTGAGTTCGAGGCCAGCCTGGTCTACAGAGTGAGTTCCAGGACAGCCAGGGCTACACAGAGAAACCCTGTCTCGAAAAACCAAAAAAGGGCTGAGCAAGAGACGCCATCATGGGTGTTGACATTCTCCACAACAAGGACCGAAAGGTTCGGCTCAAGGAGCCCAAGAGCCAGGATATCTACTTGCGGCTGCTAGTCAAGCTGTACAGGTTTCTGGCCAGACGTACCAACTCCACCTTCAATCAGGTTGTGCTGAAGAGGTTATTTATGAGCCGCCCTAGCTGGCCACCTCTGTCCCTGTCCCAGATGATCTGAAAGATGAAGCTTCCTGGCCGGGAGAACAAGACCGTTGTGGTTGTGGGGACAGTCACAGATGACGTGCGGATTCTGGGAGTGCCCAAGCTGAAGGTGCGTGCACTGCGGGTGAGCAGCCGGGCCAAGGTTGCATCCTCAAGGATGGGGGTAAGATCCTCACCTTTGACCAGCTGGCTCTGGAGTCTCCCAAGGGCCGAGGGACTGTGCTCCTGTCTGGTCCTCGGAAGGGCCGAGAGGTGTACCGACATTTTGGCAAGGCCCCAGGAACCCCACACAGCCACACCAAACTCTATGTTCGGTCCAAGGGCCGGAAGTTCGAGCGTGTCAGGGGCCAAAGGGCCAGCCAAAGCTACAAAAACTCACCTTGGATCTTACTGTTAATAAAGTTTTGGATGTTGGAAAAAAAAGGAAGGAAGGAAGGAAGGAAGGAAGGAAGGAAGGAAGGAAAGGAAGGAAGGAAGAAAGGTAAGATGATGGTGTTAAGGTTTGCCACGATCTTCTCCTACCACATCCGTGCTTCTTAGAATGAAGTCAGATAGGATTAACAAAGACAGGATAATATTTACTATGAGATCGTTTTTCAGGGTCATTGTCTTAATCTGATCTGTGTTGCTGTAAGAAGATACAGGAGACTCGGTAATTTATAGAGAACAAAAGATTTGTGGTGGTGTGTGCCAATAATCCCACCCCGTTGGGAGAATAAAATCAGGAGAAAACTCAATCCTGGGAGTTCGAGAACAGCATGGGCCTGGCATAGTGGCACAGGCCTTTAATCCTGGTGCTTGGGAGGCAGAGGCAGAGGCAGGTGGATCACTGAGAGTTCTATATCTATAATAGTCCAGGACAGCCAGGGCTGTATAGAGAGACCCCTGTGTCAAAACAGCAAACAAAACAAAGAAACAAATAGCTTGGGTAACATAGCAAGAGCGCACCTCAAAACAAAACAAACACACAAACAAAACAAACAGGAAGGAAGGCAGAAAGAAAAGAATGAAGGAAAAAGAAGAGGAGCAGGAAGGATTCACAGGTTCAAAGCCAGCCTAGGCTATACAGACATTTATATCTTACAGTTATGGAGGCTGAGAGTCCAAGGCCAAAGGACCCATATCCGGTGTCTTAGTTAGGGCTTTACTGCTGTGAACAGACACCATGATCAAGGTAACTCTTACAAGGACATTTAATTGGGGCTGGCTTACAGGTTCAGAGGTTCAGTCCACTATCATCAAGGCAGGAGCATGGCGGCATCCAGGCAGGCATGGTGCAGGAGGTGCTGAGAGTTCTACATCTTCATCAGAAGGCTGCTAGCAGAATACTGACTTCCAGGCAGCTAGGATGAGGGTCTTAAAGTTCACACCCACAGTTGCACACCTCCTCCAACAAGGCCACATCTTCTAATAGTGCCGCTCTCTGGGTTAAGCATATACAAACCATCACATCCAGTGAGGACCATCTCATTTCCCTAGGTGTGAGTAACCTGATGGTGACGGCCCCATCTACTATGCCTCCTCCAGCCTTCTCCCACAGCCCCACGCCTGTAAAATATCCTCTTATTAAAAACAAGAAGATCTCATCAACAAACGCTCCAGATATTGAGAATTTTAGTTAAGGATGGTGGTGTGATGGTTTGCATATGTGTCACTGTGGGAGTGGGCTTAGAGACGCTCTTCCTAGCTGCCTGGAAGCCAGTACTCTGCTAGCAGCCTTCAGATGAAAATGTAGAACTCTCAGTTCCTCCGGCACCATGTCTGCCTAGATGCTGCCATGTTCCCACCTTGATGATAATGGACTGAACCTCTGAACCTGTAAGCCAGTCCCAATTAAATATAAGACTCCTTATAAGAGTTGCCTTGGTCATGGTGTCTGTTCGCAGCAATAAAACTTTAACTAAGACAACATTAAAATGTGATCTTTGCCCCGCTGCCTGGGCCGGTTGTGAACGTGGCGAACTGTTGAAATGTTCTCTTCAGGTGCAGAACAGTGGGTGGACACTCAGTGCTGTCCAGAGGAAGGAAGGCTCTATATTCCTTGGCTTCTCTTCAGTGGATGTGGCCAACCTTAGGAAATACAAGGAGGAAAATACTGTCTATACACACTTAGTTGGATTAGTAGGAGGAATGAGCAAAGATGTTGTTTCCTGAAGTTCTGTTCAGCAACGTATCCTGGATTCAGGCTCTGGGGTTGTCATGGGCTAGTAGTGTTACAGCCAACAGCTGACTTCAAGGCTAATGCATCTGTTTGTCCCTGGCACAGGACAAGGGATCTCGGGTCAGCCAGTTCCTAAGTTCTAAGTCAGCCAGTTCCTGTTGTTCTGCTGCCTGTCTGGGATCCTACCAGTAGAAAGCGGGGAGAGGAAAGGGGTGGCCATGGTGGTTCACACCTGTATTTAGCATTCAAGAGGCTGAGGCAGGGGGTTGGATGTCAGCCTGGGCTGCACAGATGTTATTTCTTACAGTTCTTAGGGCTGAGAAGTCCAAGCTCCAGGTCATTGACTTCAGTGGCCAATGGACTTAAAACGAAGGTTGCCCTGACCCAGTGTTCCCCAACATTAAAAACATGTTCACACTGAGAGGAAACAGGACCTGAGGTAGCTGGTGTTCATTGCCAACACCTTTGAGATTGCCGTGTAGACAGAACATTACACTGGGGATGCTGAGCACCTAGGAGCCCCTCCCAGACACTTAAGCACAAAGCTCATTAGTACCTGTAGTCACCTTGACAACCCAGCCCACTTCCCACGAAGCTCCAGAACTCCCTGGGGACTGGCTGAACTGAACTGCACAGAGACAATCTCCTGCTATTTAGCCTCAAACTCATTATGTTGGTAAAACTGAAGTCAGACCCCTGGTAATCTTCCGTTGGCAGCCTCTGGAGTGCTGAAAACACAGATGAAAGCCATCAAGCTTAC
>NW_021610402.1:0-1075 GCF_004785775.1 Grammomys surdaster | reverse complement strand
TATGACTGATGACTATTGATATTTCAGCATTATTTATTTCTGGTTAAGAATTAACTATTACTCATGACTATTGATTATTCATGTGCATTTATATCTAATTTACTATTATCCATGAATGGTGAATATTAATTATTCCTGTTAATTTATTTATGACTTACTATTATCTATGACTTATTATTATTTATATTTCAGCTTTATTTTTTCCTGATTTACTATTAAATATTACTGAGCAATATTGATTTTACATGTTCATTTATATCTGATTACCTATTATCCATGTATGCTGAATATTATTTATTCCTGTTCATTTATTTCTGATTCACTATTATCTATGACTGATGACTATTGATGTTTCAGCTTTATTTTTTTCTGATTTCATTTTAACTATGTCTGATGACTATTGGTTATTCATGTTCATTTATTTCTGATTGACTATTTTCCACAAATCGTGAATATTGATTGTTCCTGTTTATTTATTTCTGACTTACTATTATCTATGACTTATTATTATTGATATTTCAGCTTTATTTATTTCTGATTTCCTAATAACTATGACTGCTGACTATTGATTATTCATGTTCAATTATATCTGATTTACTGTTATCCATGAATGGTGAATATTGAGTATTCCTGTTCAATTATTTATGAATTACTCTATGACTGTTGTTATGACTGTTGTTATGTTGTTATGACTGTTGATAATTCAACTTTATTTTTCCTACTTTACAATTAACTATGACTCATGACAAGTGATTATTCCTGTTCATTTATATCTGATTTACTATTATCCACGATCGTGAATATTGATTATTCCTGTTCATTTATTTCTGACATACTCTTATCTATGACTGATGACTATTGATATTTCAGCTTTATTTATTTCTGATTTCCTGTTAATGTTGACTGATGACTATTGATTATTCATATTATTTTTTTCAGATTTACGATTATCCACATATGGTGAATATTGATTATTAATGTTCACTTATGTCTGATTTACTATTATCAATCATTGGTGAATATTGATAGTTCCTGTTTATTTATTTCTGACTTACTATTATCTATGACTGATGAC
>NW_021610401.1:0-1132 GCF_004785775.1 Grammomys surdaster | reverse complement strand
AAAAGACTGGAAACATTTACTCAAGTCATACAAGGTCCAAAAGAAAGCTTCCCTGACTTTTTACAAAGGCTAACCTCAGCTGTTGAAAGGAGTGTATCAGATTCAGTAGCAAGAAAGATGATGAATGAATCTCTAGCCTTTGAAAATGCCACTACTGAGCCAGGCAATGGTGGCGAAGGCGTTTAATCCCAGCACTTGGGAGGCAGAGGGAGGCAGATTTCTGAGTTTTAGGCCAGTCTGGTCTACAGAGTGAGTTCAAGGACAGCCAGGGCTATACAGGGAAACCCTGTCTTGAAAAACAAACAAACAAAAACAAAACAAACAAAAACCAAAAAAAGAAAAAAAAGAAATCTGGAAAATGGAGGATGTTGACAGATCTCAGAGCAATTGATAAGATTATTCAGCCTATGGGTTCCTTGTAGCCTGGGTTCATATTGCCTTCCTTCTTGCCTAAGGAATGGCCCATCATAGTGATTGATCTGAAAGACTGTTTTTTCATGATTCCTCTACATGAATGCGATAAGGAAAGGTTTGCTTTCTCAGTACCTACCTTCAATAGAGGTCACCCAATTAAAAGATATCATCAGAAAGTCTTTCCACAAGGAATGTTAAATAGCCCTACCTTGGGTCAATATTTTGTACACCAGCCACTGGAGATGATTCACAAACAATTTCAGCAATCCATTATTTATCATTATATGGATGATATTTTGTTCACTGATCCAGATAGTAATATCTTGGAAAGAATGTTTAGTGAAGTAAAGAAAACCTTGCCTTGCTGGGGATTAAAAATAGCCCCTACAAAAATACAAAGAGGGGATTCTATTAATATCTAGGATATAAAATAAGTCTACAAAGGATTAAGCTACAAAAGGTACAAATCAGAAGAAACCAGTTAAGGACCCTTAATGATTTTCAGAAGCTACTGGGAGATATCAACTGGCTGTGGCCAGCAATTGGCTTGGCCACTCAAGAGCAGAGTAATTTATTTCAAACCTTACAAGGTGATAAAGATTTAAATAGCCCAAGGAAACTAACACCTGAGGCTGAGAAGGAGTTAGTTTTGATAGAAAGAAAATTACAGGATACACAGATCTAGATTGTATTGATCCAAAGATGGCCTGCATCTTAG
>NW_021610400.1:0-1122 GCF_004785775.1 Grammomys surdaster | reverse complement strand
TGTATGTGTCCTTTGCTTTACAGAAGCTTTGCAGTTTTATGAGGTCCCATTTGTCAATTCTTGGTCTTAGAGCACAGGCCATTGGTGTTCTGTTCAGGAACTTTTCTCCTGTGCCTATGTGTTCCAGGCTTTCCCCCAGTTTCTCTTCTATTAGTTTCAGTGTGGCTGGTTTTAGGTGGAGGTCCTTGATCCACTTGGAACTGAGCTTTGTACAAGGAGATAAGTATGGATCAATTTGCATTTTTCTACATGCTGACCACCAGTTGGACCAGCACCATTTGATGAAAATGCTATCTTTTTTCAACTCGATGGTTTTAGCCCTTTTGTCAAAGGTCAAGTGACCATAGGTATGGGGGTTCATTTCTGGGTACTCCCACCTGTCTCTTTTCCAATACCACACAGTTTTTATCACTAATGCTTTGTAGTACAGCTTGAAGTCTGGGATGGTGATTCCTCCAGAAGTTCTTTTATTGCTGAGAGTAGTTTTTGAAATCCTGGGTTTTTTGTTATTGCAAATGAATTTTAAGATTGCCCTTTCTATCTCTGTGAAAAATTGTGTAGGAAATTTGATGGGGTTCTCAATCGAGGAGTTAGTGTGAAGACTGAAGGAGCTGAAAGGATTTGCGGCACCATGAGGAGAGCAACAATACCAACCAACCACAGCTCCCAGGGTCTAAACCACCAGCCTGGGAGCACTTAGGGAGGGATCCAGGGCTTTAGCTGAATATGTAAGAGTGGAGGGCCCTGCTGGGCATAGGTGGAAGAAGAGAACCTTGACCTCATGAAGGCTGGATGCCCCACGGGGTGGGAATTTTGAGGGTGAGGAGGTGGGAGTGGGGGGATTGATAGAGGTTACATGCACAGAGAAGAAGAAGGAGGGGTGAGGGGATTGGGGTTCCTGGGTGGGTGGGGGATGGTGTAAGGGGACAACATATGAAATGTAAATAAAACATCCAGTAAAATAAATTTAAAAAAAAAAAGATTGCACTTTCTATCTCTGCGAAGAATTGAGTGGGAATTTTGATGGGGATTGCATTAAATCTGAGTCGGAATTTTGATGGGGATTGCATTAAATCTTTTGGCAAAATAGCCATTTTTACTATATTAATCCTTCCAATCCAT
>NW_021610399.1:0-7623 GCF_004785775.1 Grammomys surdaster | reverse complement strand
CTTGTGCAGGGAACAATAAAGAGAACAGAAGGAGGGAAATGTGTCTGACCTCCACAAGGACTGCATCCCTGGAGCCTGCTGTCCTTCCAGACCAGCTGAAAACTAGAGGAGCAAATGCAGATGAACACAGAGCCTGCTCCTAAGGAATTCAAGGAGGCTCATAGGAGCCTCGGGGGCTGATGGCTCATTTGGAAAGAGCTGTGGCTGCTAAAGAAGGTCTGAGGTTAGACCAGCATTCAGGGACAACATCTCCCAGGAAGTGACACCTAATGAAAAGAGACACTTCTTTGAGTTGGGTATGAGTGATCAAAATGGAAATTAAGAGCAGGTGTGTAATAGACCCACAGATGAAAAGACAATGTGTAGGAAAAACTACACTAAAGAAGGAAAAAGATCTGTATCCTAAAACCAAAACACTGTAGAGAGAAATTACAGAACACTCAAGGAGATGGCTCCGTTGGTAAAGTGCTTGCCGCACAAACATGAGGACATGAGTTCAAATCCCAGGACCCATGTAAAAAGTTGGCTTGTTGGCAGATACTTGAACAGGCAGAGACATTAGGATTTCTGGTGCTCAATATACTGCTAAATTTGACTAATGGTTGACCTGAAAGCCAAGGACAGACTTGTCTCAAAAGCAAGGGGAACACCTCCTCAGGAGAATGTTAGAGTGGTCCTGTCATATCCACATGTGTGTGTGCACATATGCTAATATGCACATACATACACATACTGCCCCAAACTGGATTTTTAAAAAAAGTAGGGAAATAATAAAAATGTAAGATATTTCTCAGTTGCAAAATGGAAATATTCATATAGTAAACTCCTTACAACACAAAACAGCGTGGATGACACACTGACATGTTTCTTCCCCTACAGGCCAGTAGAGTAAAGCCTAAACCCCAGCCAGGTGAGTGTCTGTCATCCCGAGGGGCCGCTGAGGGGCTGCTGGGAAGTTTCTTATGAGAGGCATGCAAGGGAACCAGAGAGATGATTCAGTCAGATTAACGTGCACACAGGAGGACTGAGTTTGATTGATCTGACACACCCTCATTGTAAGCCAGGGCTGTTGCAGGGATTTGTATTTCCACCCCTGGACAAGCAAAGACAGGCAGAATCAAGGGGCTGGCTGTGCAGCTAGTTCAGTCTAAGTGGTGACTTCTAGGCCTGTGAGAGGCCATGTCTTTAAAAACAGGGTGGATTGCTCAGTAATCACTAATGGGTATAATGATTTTCTAAATGTATTTTAAATTATGTATTTAAAAACTACATATTAACGGGCAAGAAATCGTGTGTGCCAGTGAGCTAGCTCAGTGGGAATCGTGTGTGCCAGTGAGCTAGCTCAGTGGGAATGGAGCCTGCTGCCTACCCCAATGACCTGGATGTGATTACCAGGGACCCAAATGGTAAATGGAGAAAACTGACTCTGGACAATTGTCCTCAGCCACAGGCTCCTGGTGAGACATTGTCTTTTGGTCCCCAGCTAACAGACCTAGAGGTACCAGGATCTCTCACCATGGAGGTGCATTTACAGCAGGGTAGTGATTGATGATCGCACTCCCTGCATACCACCCCCTTGCCTGCCTCCTGGATGGGAATCAGCTTATGGATGCAGGATTGTACTGTGAGACATCACCATCGGATAGATCTAAGATCACCCTCACTTCTGCAATGGAACCCAGGACATCCTGCCTGTCTCTGGTCCCGAGAGCCCAACTATGCTGTTCCCAATCTATTCATGGAGTTAATAACTCTTTTTAATAAATGTGGGGAAAGAAAGTCATGCAATGTTGTCGGGGGGTGCAGTCCGGAGTAAGAGTGAGGTTGAGACATGTCCAAACCCTGAAATATCTCATCCTGAGATGTGCAGGAGTTAGGACGGTTCCCTCCTTGCTCTGGCTTTGCATGCTCTGATGCAAGTACCCTCAACAACCTTCGCCTCCACTACCATAGATGTACTCACATTACATGTGGCCCAATTACAGCTCTCCCAGCTTCTCTATACAACAACATACCCAGCCAGCACCGGGATTACCTCTTCAAGCAAACCAGTCTTTACCCGCACGTTAGCACCTGTCAGTGATGTTCTCTCACCCAAAAAGCATATACCCACTCTTCAAGGTTTATATAGCCCTTGTTACCCGCCCCCCACCCAATAAAAGGGAGATGTTTTCCTGAAAACCTCTCAGAGAAGGCCGTTTCTCCCTGGGACTCACTCACCTTCCATCCCAGCGGGTGCACAGAGGTGCCTGGATATCCTGATTGCAGAAGAAGAACTGAGCTTGCAAACAGTTGCTTTACTCCCAGCCGTCTCTCAGAGATCTCTTGATCCTCCTCCCACCGTAAGAGACTTCTAAGACGATGGCAGACTCACCACAGATACATGTCAGAGGGAGGGAGACAAGGACTGTGGTCTACATTGAGAACCACTGCTTGGAAACTGGGGTTCTTCTCTCTCTTACTCCCTGGACACTGCTACCTCATCCACAGTCTAGACTCCTCCATCTCGCCTAGGAGAAGACTTCCTTCCAGTCTGTCTCAACATTTGAAAGTCGGCGTGTCAGCTTCCACCAAAGAGCCTGCAGGCAGAAGAAAATCCATAGACTGCATGTCAGATATTTACATATGATTCATAACAGTAGCAAACTCACAGCTATGAAATAACTGTATATTGTGGGTCGCCAGAACATGAGGAACTGTATTAAAGGGTCAGAGCATTAGGAAAGCTGAGAACCCTTGAATTGGAAGATACAGTAGTACCTCTTTAGATTGGGGCTAGCCTGGGCTACATGAGACTTTGTCTTGAAGCAAAGAGCAAAGCTTACCAAATCTCCAAACAGCACAGAGAGGTCGTCTATTAGTTCTTTTTTGGCTGGAGATGAAGAACTTGAAGATGATATCATTTTCTCTCCAGATTGAGATAAAGAAACTTTGTGACTATTAATAGTTTTGCTTCAGTCTGTTTGTTTTTGTTTTTCTGAGATGGGGCTGGGGGTATGCTCTATTATGAGGCTTTGGCAGTCCTGGAATTTCCTATATAGACCAGGCTGTACGCGAATTCCCAGAGATCCACCAGCCTCCTCCTCTCTCTTACTGGGATAGTCTGGCAATTCACAGTTTTTGTCTCTTTGGTTGTTTTTGTATTGTTTTCGTTTGTTTTAAGCTACAGGTATAGTGTTGAGGAGAGAAAGAAAGTTTTTGTTTCTGTGACCATAAACTCAATGACATATTTTTACATGTGTCTGACCTTGACTATCAGAAGCTGGAAGACCTCATACCAGAGGAGCACGTGACAGAATTGCTCCTATCCTACCACCAACTGAGCATTTAGGGACACAGTATGGAGTCTCTTCTAGGTGACTCCCCTGGGCAGAGGTGCAGGGAGGAGCTCATGCTGAGGCTGGGCAGCAGATGACAGAGATGAAGATGATGGTGTCATCCTAGGGGAGAAACACAAGGTCAGATGGCAGTAGGACAACTGTGCTATTGTAAAGCTGCAGCTGCAGCCTGAGCATCCTGTCTACACCACCAGCTGGCATCCTTCCACCATCCTCTCTAGCACCTCCTCCACTCTATGCAAGGCCCATTCTGGGCAAGTTACTTTGAGGTTCCATCTTGTATTTTGTATGTTCTCATAAGGGAAGAGAAATCAAGGAGTGTATGGATAGGTGGTGTAACAGGAACAGAACAAGTGGACAGTTTTCATCCATGAGATTGTCTGCTGTGTCAGGGCCCACAGAGCGATGTGTCTGGAATGGAAGGGTTCAGAGAGAAGTAGAAAGGGTTCACCCTGTTCTCTCCCACTGTTGTCATGGGACAAGCCAGTTGGGTATAAAATCAGAGAGTGCGCAAGTTACAGACACTGTCAGGATCCGGAAGCTGAAGAATCCCAGAGCCTGGTGTGGCAGAGTCTGGGTTTACTCAGGATGAAGATGGGCAGACATGTGGTGGCAGATGAGCTGTGAAAGGATCCTGGCATGATGTGTGTCTGAGGACCGTGCATGTGTGTGCAAGTAAGTGTGTGCTCATGTGTGTGCAGTCTAGAGGGCAACCCTTTATTACTACTCAGGAACCTTTGAACATGAGTATATACCTTGGGATTTTCATTCATTTGTAGGTTTTTATCATTTGGTTGGGATTTTGTTTGTTTGTTTACTTTAATATTTTGTTGTTGTTGATTTTTTTGAGACACCATCTCACTATGTAGCCCTTGCTGTCCTGGAATTGTATATAAAGACCAGGCTAGCATCAAACTCACAGGGATTCACATTCCTTTGCCTCTGTCTTCCAAATGCTAGCATTAAAGGCGTGTACCACCATGCCTAGGCCACCTTGGGATTTAATTGTTTAAATTACATTTCCTATTTATTCTGTGGGGGGCAGGACATACATGTGCCTGAGCAGCACCCAGGTGCCAACACTGCAGTCTGACACACCCAATGGTCACATGGTATGCAAAACCTCCTTATAAGTACACCAAAACCCTAGGCTGATCTTACACAGAAAGTGCCATTCTCCTGGAAAAGCATCATGACACAGTCACCGGTTTGGGGGAAGCAGGATGACACTCCAGGTGACTGATAACAGCATTCTGGGCAGAATCATCCCCAACAGGAGAGTCCCCATGGGTATTCAACTGAATCCAAGACTTGAAATTAGAACAGAGCCCATGACTTGTGGTTAAGGAGCCAGCAGGTGGCAGAGATAAAAGCAGGGCACAAGGGGCAGCTGGGATCCTGTAGCACCCACCATAGCCTGTTATGAAAAATGCTGGGATTCAGCACATGACATATGGCAGTCTCGTGAGGTCCAGCCTCTTCTTGAGCAGTATAGCAACTGAGACACTGTTTACCCAGAGAGACCAGAAAGGAAGGGAAAGGCAGATGAAATCTGGAGGTGAGGACCCATGACCAGGAGGGAACCCTCGCAGACCACACTGGGGCTGAAGATGTTCATCTGGTCGATGCTTTCTTGCCTGACATGCACAGAATCCAAGGTTCTAAGTCCAGCACGAGAAAAAGAAGCAGATATGGGAGAGGGCAGGCTGCATAGCCAGCGTCAGGTAAGCATGAACAAGGTGATCAATGCCAGGAAAGTTAAGAAAATGGGAAGTTACCTCTGTACACATCACTCAGGAAGAATGATGTCACTTCCTCTGGTGCAATCATGTTCTTGCCTTTCAGGAGGCTGATGGCATCATATCATGGGTAAGGGTAGGATGAACCTTTTTAGAACCAGCACTAAGGACACCACAACCTTGGACCCCATCTCTCATGTCTCCACTCAAGTCTCAGGCCACCTGTGTCCACACTGTCAGCCGTGTCCTAAGCCTTATGTCTTGAGGAACACATGACTGCTCTGAGCCATCTTTGCCCACATAGTCCAAAGAAGGTTCTGGTGTGACCATAACTAGACGGAGTCACTCAAGGGCTTTGTGGAAAGAGCCTCCTCAGAGGCTACACTGAGCAGGCCGACTGAAGTCTCTGTATGGAATGGAAGACTCCAAGAACTCAATGTGACTAAAGTCCAGTCAATTAGTCATGTGGCTGTCATGTGACATGTGCCAGACTTCTGTGATCCTTGTTATCCTCTTCTGAGTGAGTGTTATGATGGAAATAGGAGGTAGAAAGGCTCCTTTAGAAACTGGAGAAGCTTTAGAGTCACTGTCCAAGAGCCCAGGGAAATTGGAGACTGTGCCACAGGGACCAGGGCAAGGTGGAGGCGATCCTCCAGGCCTTGGTTCTGCCTGGGCACTGTGAAAGATCCCTGAAGGCAAGAATCTGCAAAGAGTACATGTGGGGAACAGTACAAGGTGGTCTCCATGCTAGGCCCAGGGACTGAATGTGTTTCCTCATCTCAGCCTTTTTCATTGTGTCTGAAGTGGTTTGGACACTGAGAACATCATTACATAAGATTTTTAGAGAGACGTTCAGACAGTCAGCATGGTAGGAGACATAATGAGAAAGAGATTGTGGAAGGAGAGAGAAGGAATAGAGGAAATATGGAAGAAAGGAGACAGAGAGATTACAAGCCACTTAGGAAATGGAACAGAGTAGACCAGGCAGAAGGTCAAGGTGGACGTCCAGAGAGCCCTGCATGTGGAGGACAAGGCCCTGTCTCCCGGTCAATAATGGGGGCGGGGTCCAAGAGGCCAACCTTCTTGTCAGTGACCACAAGAACATATGTACTGCAACATGATAAAAGAAAAAGCCAGATCATTTAAAGGAAGTAGCTGGCCCCAAGCAAGGAGGTGGAGATGCAGAGATCCTATCTCCACGTAGTCCTCCCCTTAAGAAGGTCTGAGGATCTGTCTTTCTTTACCCTGATTCTCGCTGTATACCTGAGCACCCCAGTGTTGCTGCACAAGGTGTTTTCTCCTGCCTGTAGGCTGTGGTGGTTTCATTTCCTGCAGGGACTCTGACCATGGATTGGATCCTGCTTCTTCTGCTGTCAGCAGCATGTCTGCACACTGGTGAGTGGTGGAGACCTCACTAGCAGGGACTTAACCACAGGAGGAGCCAGTGGGGCTTGGAAGAGTGGGCTGTCATGTAGACACGTGTCTGTTAGAGGGGACAACCAGGCCTCTCTGCCCCAAGAGACACCTCTTCCCTCAGAGAAAGCCCATACCAATCCTTCCCTAGCTTTCCTGTCCCTCTAGTCATAGGGACAGTCCTGCCCTGTGTCCCACCTCTGCCTGTGGATGAAGGCTCAGGGTATTCTGGGTTCTTTCCATCTTTCCCCTGTCGCTGTTCCCTGCAGTGGCTTCAGATTGTCCCCATCCTTCCTAGGAAACTCAGCAAGGTACAGCGGAGAAAGTGACTATGGGGTCGACCAACCTGCAAATGTCTCTGGAGTCCAGGGCGGCTCCGTGGAGATCCCCTTCTCCTTCTACTTCGCCAAGAAGTTGGCCACTAATTTGCGGATGATCATAGCCTGGAGATGGAATGGCTTCCATGGAGACTTCATCTACATCTCCTCCCTGCCTTTCATACATGAGCAGCACTTCAAGGACCGGCTCATCCTGAACTGGACAGAGGGTCAGACATCTGGAGTCCTTAGAATCTTAAAGTTGAAGGAGACTGACCAGGCCACATACTTCTGCCGAGTTTATCTACAAGCAGCAGAAGGCATGAAGGAGTGGCAGTCAGTTTCTGGGACCCAACTCACCGTGACCCGTGGTGAGCAACCATTGCTCAGGCTTTGACACCTGTGGCTTCTTTGACCCCTAGATGTCATCTCAGGCTTCACAACTCTGAGCTTAGTTTCCTATTCCTTTCCCTTGGCTCTGCCCACACCTGTGCCAACAGCATCTTTCCTTGTAGTTGTGACAAGTGTTTGCTGCCTCCTCTGCTGTGGTCTGTCATTCCATGGTGAGATGGAACCACACCTGACTTCAGCATGAGCCCTACCCCATAGCTCACACCCTTATTGCTCCAAATCTAACTACTGTCCTGCCCACTTTCACCCATGACCTCAAGGTGGATGAACTTCTCCAGCATGGAACTGACTCTCTTGGTCCTGTTGGTCCCTGTGTGCAGCATCTCCACACAGCTCCAACCTAAAATCAGAACATATCGTAGGGGCCATTGCATGTTCTGGTGTCCTCTGGTCTAACTGTAACTG
>NW_021610398.1:0-2618 GCF_004785775.1 Grammomys surdaster | reverse complement strand
GGAGATTGGTTCAGATCTCCCACAGAAACTAACTCAGGAGGCTAAGAAAAGTTCTAGTTCAGTCAAGTTAATATGGGAGGCCCTGTCTCAAAAACAAACAAACAACCAAACTAACCAGGAAGCAAATAAACAGAAAACAGAAAGATGAGAAAGAGGGGGTTAGGATTAGAGCCCTGAACACAGCACACCTTAGTATTCAGAGGCTAGACAGAAGCCAGCAGAGGGGACAGTGACAAAACAGCCTAAAGCTAAAGAGGGCAAGCAGGGTGAGCTTCAGGAAGGGGCGGGCTGCTGAGACAAAGAGACAAAGTTAGCAGCACAGAGGACATGGGAAGTCTACAGAAGAGAATCTATTTCTTTTTTGTATTTGAAGCCACACTGACAAGAATACTCGAGACTCTGATTCAAAGGGGGCACAAATGGGTGTCCTCTCCCAAACAGGACTCAATCAGAAGAGCAAACAGACTGCTTCTACAGACTTCCTTATGTAGCCACAGGCAAATACTAATCAAAGCTGTATTTTTGTAGACTGCGCCTGGACCTACATCTTCTCAAAAACAAAATTCTACATAGCAAATCTTGTTACTCTACAGTTTGACAAAATAAGGAATTCAAATCAAATTTCGGCAAGATCACAAACACTGACTTTACCAAGTGACTCAAGCAGAGACATCAATATAAGTCTATGGCCCAAGACACCAATGTAGGCAGAGAATAGATTCGGTGGATTTAACCAAAAGTCAAGTTCATATTATATGGAAATATTTGGAAAGGCAGTATAACACAACAGAAAAAAATAAAGGTACACATTATGAGTTGGGGACCAGTTTCTTTATATGACAGGCATAATAGCTACATATCACAGGATTCTTAGGAAGATAAATGGAGTAACAGTAATAGGTAACTTTAGGTAGTCCTAGATATTAAGACTTAACTCTAAGTCACTTTGCTTTTATCACTAACTTGTCCTGACACAGGACAAATCATTTGACCTGCACCTATTTTCTTACCTGTCAAATTATGAAGATAATCTATGCCCTCCACATCCTACAGATGCTGCCATCAATCACATACGAATCTGATACAGAAAAATATGTTTGGAAATTAACAATTGTGTAACCAAGTAGCTAATCCAGTGTGTAATGAAAACATGAAAGAAATTTGAGGTTGAAGAGATGGCTCAGTGGTTTAAAGCACTTGCTGCTCTTGGAAAGGACCAGGGTTTGTATCCCAGCACCTTCATGGTGTTCACAACCATCTGCAACTCCAGTTCCAGAGGTATCCAATGCCCTCCTCTAGCTTCCATGAACACTGTGTGTACTTGCATAATATGCAGATAAAACACTCATACACATAAAATAAATATATTTTAAGTCTTCATTGCTAAAGCATTCATTGAAAAAGATGAAGGAAAGAGAAAAATGAATGAATGAATGGCAAGTATTATGGTTTGAAGCTCAAATGTTTTCCAAAGGCTTGCATGCAAAAGGTTTGGTGGCCAGCCTACAGGGCTGGAACTTCTAGAAGACAGAGAATTCCTCCATTATAAGTTCCTCCCCCACGCCAAACTTTGCTACCATGGGCCTAAAGCAACAAGACAAAAGGTATATATATCCATTTTAAGGGGTTGGATAACAGAGAATTCAAATACTATCATGTGGATCTTTGGCTTGACACACTTATGAACAGTAGAAACCTGGTAAATATTTCATACCTGGCCCCTCCACTGCCCTCTGCTTTACAAGCAACATTTCAAACCAGTTCCTTATTTTACTAGTGAGCCCTGTCAACACTGAGGTAACAGAACTGGAAAAAGTCACCATTCCACAGAGATAGTCAAATATCAGAATTTATTTCATTTGGTAAAAATTTTATCAATGCCAAAAAAACTAATGCAGGTTTAGTAAAATATGCAAGACTTTGAGTAGTTCTATTGTTCAAAAGGACTCTTGGGGAGCATCCAATCCATCATGCAATTGTGTAGACGTTCTTTTGCTTCTTTGCACTTTTCACACCCCATCTCTCAAATGTAGGGCAGGGGAAAGGGGCTCAAGAAGCCAGAATGAGCTCATCAGCATGTATTTATGCATTTCTTCTACTCCGATTCTATTCCCACAGGTTTTTCCTCATGCTATGCTCCTTCAGGAAGAGAATCATGTTTATTCATCTCCAAATTCCCCAAACTTAACCACTACCCTTCATATAAAGTCACTCTTACCAGCTATGAATGAGTCAATGGAAGGAGACTAGACAGGGGTGTGAACAAGACAAAAACCTCACTGACTCTGAACCTACAACACTGTGGGGATGAGAGACGGAAGAGTGGATGTTAGCTGCAAACATCCAGTCAAATAAGGAAGAACCAGCCTGTACAGTTTTACCATGCATAGTTCCTTCTCTTGCCTCTTGTTATCAACCAAGGATTAGAAAAGAACAAAATCATTCTCTTCAAAACTATGTGTATTTCCATCCCTGACAACAGTCATTTCATGTCTACTCAACATGCCCACAATGGGGTAGTTACAGACGTTAACCTGTATGGACATTAGAGCACTTAGGTGTGAATCGAACTTCCAACACTCACAACCTCATGGCACTGGGCAGGGACTTGAGATAAG
>NW_021610397.1:0-2668 GCF_004785775.1 Grammomys surdaster | reverse complement strand
CAAAAAAAACAAAAAACAAAACAAAACAAAAAACAACTAAAAAAAATCATCAGTCATAGATAATAGTCAGTCAGAAATAAATGAACAGGAACAATCAATATTCACCATTCATGGATAATAGTAAATCAGAAATAAATGAACATGAATAATCAATAGTCATCAGTCAGAGTTCATGGGAAGTCAGAAATAAATAAAGCTGAAGTATCAAATGTCATCAGTCATAGATAATAGTAAGTTAGAAATAAATGAACATTAATAATCAATAGTCATCAGTCATAATTAATAGGAAATCAGAAACAAACAGAGATGAAATATCAATAGTCATCAGTCATAGATAATAGTAAGTCAGAAATAAATGAACAAGAATAAACAATATTCACCATTCCTGGATAATAGGAAATCAGATATTAATGAACATGAATAATCAATAGTCATCAGTAATATTTAAGAGTAAACAGAAATAAATAAATCTATAATATCAATAATCATCCGTCAGAGATAACAGTAAGTCAGAAGTAAATGAACAGGAATAATCAATATTCACCAATAGTTGATAATAGTAAATCAGAAATAAATGAACATGAATAATCAATAGTCATCAGTCATAGTTAATGGGAAGTCAGAAATAAATGAAACTGAAGTATCAATAGTCATCAGTCATAGATAATAGTAAGTCAAAAATAAATGAACAGGAATAATCAATATTCACCATTCTTGGATAATAGGAAATGAGATATAAATGAACATGAATAATAAACAGTCATCAGTCATAGTTATTAGTAAACCAGAAAAAAATAAAAATGAATTATCAATAGTCATGAGTCATAGATAATAGTAAGTCAGAAATAAATGAATATGAATAATCAATATTCACCATTGGTGGATAATAGTAAATCAGAAATAAATGAACTTCAATAATCAATAGTCATCAGTCATAGTTCGTGAAAATCAGAAATAAATAAAGCTGAAGTATCAATAGTCATCAGTCATGGATAATAGTAAGTCATAAATAAATAAACATGAATAATCAATATTCAGAATTCATGGATAATAGTTAATCAGAAATAAATGAACATGAATAATCAACAGTCATCAGTCATACTTAATAGTAAATCAGAAATATATAAAGCTGAAATATCAATAGTCATCAGTCATAGATAATAGTAAGTCAGAAATAAATGAACAGTAATAATCAATATTCACCATTCGTGGATTAAAGTTAATAAGAAAAAAATGAACATGAATAAACAATACTCATAAGTCAGAGTTCATGGGAAATCAGAAATAAATAAAGCTGAATTATCAAAAGTAATCAATCATAAATAATAGTAAGTCAGAGATAAATTAACATGAATAATCTATATTCACGATTTGTGGATAACAGTAAACCAGAAATAAATAAACATGAATAACCAATAGTCATCAATTAAAGTTAATTGGATATCAGAAATAAATAAAGCTGAAGTGTCAATAGTCATCAGTCGAAGGTAATAGTAATTCAGAAATAAATGAACATGAATAATCAATAATCACCAATCGTTGATAATAGTAAATTTGAAATATATGAACATGAATACTGAATATTCACCCTTCGTGGATAATGGTAAATCTGAAAAAAAAATTACCTGAAAAATCAATATTCATCAGACATAGTTAATAGGAAATCAGAAGTAAACAAAGCTGAAATTTCAATATTCATTAGTGATAGATAATAGTAAGTCAGAAATAAATGAAAATGAATAAACAATAATCACCATCATTGATAATATTTAACCAGAAATAAATGAACATGAATAATCAATATTCACCATTCGTGGTTAATGGTAAATGTGAAAAAAGTGAACATGAAAAATCAATAGTCATCAGTCATAACTAATAGGAAATCATAAATAAATTAAGATGAAATATCAATAGTCATCAGTCATAGATAATAGTAAGTCAGAAATAAATGAACATTAATAATTAATATTCACGGTTAGTGGATAAGAGTAAAGGAGAAATAAATGAACATGAATAACCAAAAGTCATTAGTCTTAGTTAATAGGAAATCAGAAATACATAAAGCGAAAATATCAATAGTCATCTGTCATAGATAATAGTAATTCAGAAATAAATGAACATGAATAATCAATAGTCATCAGTCATAGATCATGGGAAATCAGAAATAAATAAAACTGAAGTATCAATAGTCATCAGTCATAGATAATAGTAAGTCAGAAATAATGAGCCTGAATAATCACTATTCACCATTCATCGACAATAGTAAATCAGAAATAAATGAACATGAATAATCAATAGTCGTCAGTATTAGTCCATGGATAAAAGAAATAAATAAAGCTGAAGTATCAATAGTCATCAGTCGAGTGACGCACCCCCGGGCGACGCTGGCGCCAACTTTATTCCGTCACTAGGACACAGAAAGTTGGTCGTCTCAGAAGTCTCCACGGCAGCCGCCCTAGCAACAGTCTAGCAATGGCGACATTCTAATGGCCCTGGGTTCTACAGGCCCTTCAGAGTTGAGGAGCTCAAAGGGCCTAGAGACAATGGAGACATGACAGAGCTGTCTGCCGAGCTGCGAACTGAAGACCAAGGGAAAGATAGTCCAGAAAGAGGCTCGGAGGAAAGCATCTCCGCTTGGAGGAAAATAAAGATTGTTAGGCCGAACTGA
>NW_021610396.1:0-1929 GCF_004785775.1 Grammomys surdaster | reverse complement strand
TAGCGACCTACCCTATCTGTCCATTGTAAACAGCCCAGCTTTCCTTGATTTCTTCCCTTCCTACCTAGCATCTCTGCATCCCTGCATCCCTCCTGATTTCTCTCTCAAGTCTTGGATCCCTTTCAACTGGAAAGCTCATGCACATCCTCCCTTTAGAACAAAAATGTAATCTAACTCCCTGCCACACAAAACAAAACACACACACAAACAAACAAGCAAATGGTGTAAAACTTTATTGAAAGCAATGGAAAGAAATCAAAGCAAAACAAAGCCAAAGAAAGGCTTAAGTGTTGATACAGAATGACTGGCTGGTAATTCGTCTCACAGACTAGCACAAAGCCTTGTTAATAAGAGCAGCAGTTCATTAAACCCAGGGAAGGAATTTTTTCTTTACTTCCTCTTCCTTAGTGTCCTGTGAAGTGTAGCTTTGATATTGTGACCCTGAAATATTCTGGTGTCCTCCGGAAAATCTCACATTGTGTGGTCCTTCTCTTGGGCTTTCTTTAAGCCTTTCTTTTGTTGTGGGGTCAACAATTTCTCAACTTCTCAGCTCTCCCTGTGTCAGGCTTTGTTTGGACACTGCTGTGCTCCTACCTTGAGGATCATTGATCATGGCAAAAGAGAATCTTGGCCTAGAAATCCATTTCCAGGATTGAGCCATTTTCCAGACTTAGAACCCCTTGAATGAATGGATAATTTTCTTCCTTTGAAGAAGGGCCTAGATAAAGTACATAGAAGGTTTACTGCTTGCTTTCTCCAGTGCTTCCCCAGTGGAAGCTTTTGCCTTTTATTGTGAGAAAGGATACAATTAGACTTTTGATATTCTGTTAGGTATTGGTTCTGTTTATTGATGATTCTGGGAAATGTCAAGAATCATTTTGGCCCTACAGTTAAATCAGTGGTTTGTGGAGGCCAGGTGATGAATAGATTTTGCCTAACATCCATTGCACAGTATGTCCAGTGTATCCTTGAACTTATAGTTATTTCAGCAGCTTCCCAAAGTATAATTGGTATAGATCTGCTTGGAAGTTGGCAGAAATCTCTTATTGAATTCCCTCACCTGAGGCATGAGGGCTATTGTGGTTATAAAGGTTAAATAGAAGCCTTTAGTTTTAACTCTGCCCAGAGGGATAATGAACCAGAGAGAACATCACATCATTGGAGTAATTGGAGAACCTCATGCCACCAACAGGAACTTGACAGAAATAGAGGTGATAGTTCCCACCACATCTCCCTTTCAATTTCCTATCTGACTAGTGCAGAAGAGAAATGTCTGAGATAATAATTATCTTTCAAACCTGAAGTCAAGTAATGACTCTGTAGGCTTACCTCTCTTGCAACCTACTTTTAATAAGGGTTCAACACCTCCTATCACCCAGCAGAGATAGGGGAAAAGAAAAGTTATTAGGGTATGGGGGAAGTGGACATGTAGATCAGTAGTTCTTTAGGGGTTAGAAGGATCTTCTTTGGCAGCAGTTCAGTCCTGTAGCAAACATCAAATACAACTGAGCACCGTAAGGCCAGTCTTCTAGGCAGGCAGACACCACACATGAACTGGAAGCTACATTCCAGTCCTTTCAGCAGGCAGATACCAAGCATGAACCAGCAGCTGTAGTGCAATGTTGAGGAAGCAAAACAGCTCACCAACTAGCCTGAGACAAGGTCTCAGGAGCAGCAGGCTGCTGCAGGATTCTCAGGACCTGTTATGGGGTGAGTTTCCTCAATGGCAGCTTTATCACAAGTAGAGCTCAATAACACTGTGTTAGGCAAACCAATACATGTGTATTGTTAGAGAAGAACATAAAGGCAGAACAAACCAAACCAATGCTCAATGCCTGTCTCCCTCTGTCTGTGGGGTCATATTTATGCTCCTTCATCAAGCATCCTTTCACATGCCACCTCCAGAAAAACATCCTTTCACCTGTGTTT
>NW_021610395.1:0-1039 GCF_004785775.1 Grammomys surdaster | reverse complement strand
ACTGATTCTTAAAAAGGGACTTTTATTCTAAGCTGGCCCCATTTTAATTTGGAAGAAACTAACTTATTTGATTTCACAGGCTCACTAAGAATAATATTTTTAATCTCATATCTGATTTTGGTAATGCAAGAATAAAGTCGGGGTACTTAGAATATTCGAATATATTTTGTATGTGAAAAGGACTATATCCATTTATGTTGTTATAGAAAACATTTGAGGCTGAGTAACTATAAATTCGCCATTTTCAAGATTCGGCATCTGAAATTGCCTTTGTCTGGACAGAGTCCCAGGAAGTGAAAAGTATCAACGCACCACAGTTTTGTTTTTTTGTTTTTTGTTTTTATTTTTTTTAAAAAAGGGGGTTGGGTGGGAGGAACAGGTGTGTCTCTTCTGATCTCTCCCTGCCTTTAAAAAAAAAAAAACAAAAAAAACAAAACAGAGACTAGATTAAGACTGTTGACTCCCCTCTGGGCGCTGTTTCTAGGAGCTATAGGCGGGAGCCTCCTCCAAGATTTCAGAACTGAGATACTGACAAGCTAAGGAACAGCAGCAGCATGGGTAAGCCACAAGCACCAAACTCCTAGCCCTTAAAAGCTGGGGCATGCGCGCCACCTAGTGGTCATGAGGATGATATTCTCATATTCAGCCAGGGGGCCCCACCCTGAGAACCTTGTGTAATTTTAATCACTTCTCAAAGTCCTCACCTCCAAAACACCACACATTAAGTTTCCATCTTCTGAAACCTCACAATGAGTATTATATTCAACACGTGAGTGCTCAGGAGACACGCTCACACCATATCCTAACTGTAGTAGACATGAGTTTGAGGAGAGTAGGGCTGGTGGGTCAGATACTGAGGTTTGAATGTGTTTTTCTAAAATTTCCCACTGAAGGTTAATCCTCTATCTAACAATATTAAAACAGTCCCTTGTGAGTGGGATTGGGATCTTATAAAAGATGCATTTGTCCCTCTTATGACTCTACTTTCCATCTTTGAAGGCACAGCAACAAGATGGTTTTTTGTTTGGATGTTTGGTTG